>NC_058385.1:38737500-39035000 GCF_018350175.1 Felis catus | reverse complement strand
GGAGTTGAAGCCCTACCCCCCCTCCCCCCCTTCCCCGCCCCCGCCGCCACTCCCAGGAATCCTGCTAATTTTTGTGTGTGATTCTCAGACCCCCAGGGTTTTGGTTTTGTTTTCTTTCATTTACTTACTTACTTATTTAAGTAATGTATGTACTGCATTGTAGCAGAAATTTCTTCTCCCTCTGAATGTTCTCAACTTTGTGGATCAAAAAATAGCTGCAAAGAACAAGGACGACCGCGCCCCTGCAAAGGGCTGTGTCTGGAGAGAGGCTGTGAAGGTGGATGCTGGTTAAACGGGAGGGTCCTTGGAACCATCCATTCAGTTTCCTCCATGTGCCAGCCGGGCTGGGCTGCTGTCCCAAGACCTGGCTCCTCAAACTGGTCTTCCCAGGAAATGTGGCTCTTCTCACGGTTCGTACTCTAGAAACTTGGTGACGCATGCACGGAAAACAAATTTTAATTACTGACGGACACCTCCAAACCCTCTCATTTGCAATAGGGTTGGCTACTTAATGACTTCTTGTCACAAAAGACAGGCCAGCCTGACCTAGGTTGCCCGTTCTTAAATGTGTTCATGCCTCTTTCGTTCCTGTTCGAAGTGGGACAGGCCAGGAAACTAGCAGACAAGAACAGAAATGGGACCCATTGAAGTAGTTCCCTTATGAGTAGTTCTGGAAAACACCCTGTGACATTATCATGCAAGTGGGTATGTCGGGCAAATGGGAAGTGCTTTGTAGTTTGTATGAAAGATATGAGCAAAATCCAGAGACTTCTAGGTGGTGGACTCCACTTTTTCTAGAAGTGTTAATGATGTATTTGATAACATTATAAAAGAATGTGTCTGCCATGAAAGAACATAGAGCTATTTCTCTGCAATGAGCAAAGGGGCACTGTTCTGTATGGGTGTATATACCCTTACTCCAAGGTGAATAAATAAAGTTGTGTTTGCTCAAATCTGTCGCTGGTCAGTCTGTTCTCAGTCATATTGGGGAAACTGAGTCAGACAAATGCAGACAGTGGTTTTTTGTTTGTTTTCTTTTTTTCCCCATCTCACTTCTCCATTCACATACGCAGGGACGTAGGGCTAAGGTAATTACTTTCTTCGCTCTCGGAATTTTCAGGTTCAGGTAGCACTTGTTGAAAACTCTTCGACATTATACATGGGGAGTCACAAGAACTTAAGATCAAGACAATAAAATTGTTTATTCTGGGGTGCCTGGGTGGCTCAGTCGGCTAAATGCCCGACTCTTGATTTCAGGTCAGGTCATGGTGGCATGGTTCGGGAGTTCAGGCCTCACGCTGGGCTCCGTGCGGGCGGTGCAGAGCCTCCTTGGGATTCTCTCTTTCTCTTTTCCCCTCCCCCACTCTCTCCCTAAATAAATAAACATTAAAAAAATTTTTTAAATGTCTATTTTACTATAATCAAAATAACATTTGAATGGGGAGGAAACTCCCGATGGGTAAGAGAAACAATATCTGCTTTTAGTTCTTCATGCCAATGTTCTGTTGCTGGAGTTCTGTACTCCACGGTCAAGAAAGATAAATGACGCAGGGGAACATGAGACAGTGGGGAGAACACAAACTGCCTGGACGCCGTGGCAGTCCCCACATAAATCAATGGCAACTGGAGCCCTTTTCAGTGCCTCCTGCGGGGCCAAGCACCCAGTTAGCACTCAATAAATATTAATTGTAACTACAACTGTGAGTCTGCAGCTAGAATAAGGCGGTGCCAGCCACGCCCGAAATGAACAAATCGGCTGGAGGAACGGAGAGCGAGGGAAATGATTTGACCGCCTGTAGGCGTGAAGAGGGAAGATCAAACCATGTGCAGCTGATCGGACGGTGATAAGAGGCCGTGTGTGACCACTGCTCACAGGCATCGGAGGACGTAAATGCCAAAGGGGTGAGGGAGGGAACAGTTCAGTCTGCTATGTGCCGGGATGCCTAGGGTGATTGGTGACAGTTAATTGTTACAGTTCTCCCTTAGTTTCTTCGTGTGGGACACCACCAGCAAGGCGTTCGAAAATACCTTGGGATTTCAGACCGAGATCAGCCCACAGTGAAAACTGGTGTAGCCAGGGCCTCGTAGGTGCTGGTCTGACCACTTAGGGCTCTTCTAGGATCTGGATTCCCACCTCTGCCTCTTTTGCCTTGGGTTTCTTTCCTCTCTTTAGCTCTCCCCTCTCCTCTCTTCCATCTACGTACAACAGATGTTTTTGTACTTGGAAACCTCTCCCTTCCTTTATCTTCGTGCGTGCTTCATCAGACCCTGCTTGCCTTCCTCGTAACACCAGGAAGGCTCCCCTGTGAAGCTTATGCTAAGCGGAGAGCAAGAGGCCAGCTCACCCTTGTTCTCTCAGAACCAAAGCCTAGGCGACATGGCCCCCAGGTGACAGCAATTCTGACGGCAACTTGCTGCCCCCAAGTCACTCCCAACAGTGCGGAGGCCTCCGAGAACCAGCGGACAGCCTTAGCCAGAGTTACTTTCTGGCCCAGAAAAACACATAACATAAGCAGTCATGTTACGATCAAAGACTACACCTCACTTTGCTCGAGCACGTCAACATAATCCACCAAGCCACCTAAGAGAAAGTGGGGATGGTAATGTAGACATTGAGGGGGAGGGCAGGGCGGGGGGAGACTAGGGAATGTGCCACATAAATGTTATGTGGTGGGAGCCGAGAATGAAAATGGACAGAATGTGACTACGATAATACTTCCTATGCTGGGGTTCAGCAAATTAGTAGCATATATTTTCTTCAATATACAATCATGTCTCAATTACTGAGAGATTATCCCGTCTCTCCGGGGAGTTCTCGCTTCCCATTACCCTCTGCAGTTCTCATTATTACTATTTAAATGATTTCTGGCAGATCACCACAGCATTGAGCCATGGGCTTTCTGAGCTTGGGAATGAAAGAGGTTTCTCTTTAAAAAAACGAACAAATGAACAACAACAAAATAAACCTCCGACAACCACCACCAACTCGGGTGCAAGGAAAGTTGGACGTCAATAAATGCCTTCCAAATGTTCTACTTTGTTGCTTCAAAATGACCAGGGCTGTCTTGGGACTCCCGGGTGGCTTCGTCAGTTAAGTGTCCGACTCTTGGTTTCGGTTCAGGTCACGATCTCATGGTTTGTGAGTTCAAACCCCACATCCGGCTTCCTGCTGACAGTGCAGAGCCTGCTTGGGATTCTCTCCCCCCCTCCCCCCCGCCCCTCCTCACTTTCTCTCTCTGTCTCTCTCTCAAAAATAAATAAGTAAACTAAAAAAAAAAAAAAATGGACCAGGGCTATCTAAAAATTGATTTCTGGACCTCCCTGCTGACCTACAGAATCAGATTCTCTAGGGACACGTTTGTCAATAAGACAAATATCTGTCCTCCAGGGGCTTATATTCTGGTAGAAGAGAAAGATAAACAAGTAATTAGATAAATATTAGTTACTGATAAATTCTAGAAAGACGCTTACAGCAGGATAGGGCCATAAACAGCGATGGGCTGCATTTGCAGGTGGGTGGCACAGTATTCTTTAGGTTGGCCACTCCAGGAAGGCCACTCCACGGAAGTGACATTTAAGAAACTTGGATGTGGAGTGAGCTGCATGAAGACCTAAGTGGGGAGCACGCTGGTCAGGCACAGGGAACAGGTGTGGGGGCTTCCAGATAGACGTAAGCTGGAGGGCTTGACTAACTGTTAGTGGTAGGATGTGTCCGGGGCAGGAGGGCTGAGATCAAATTCAAGTTAAGCAGGAGTCAGGTTCTGCAGGGCCTTACAGGTTACAGGAGACATTTTTTTGCTTTCTTGTAAGCAAGATCTGCAGCCACATTTAGGGACACCTGACGGTGACCGTGAAGTCATGGAGATCCTGTGCTTAGTGTGGAACTACACCAACATGGCCAAAGGGCGGGGCCGGGACAGTGGTCACCACAGAAAGGGGGCAGAGGCTGCCCAGGGTTCCATACCAGTTCAGCTAATAACTCAGTGTGGGGAGGTCTGCGTGTACTTCAGGAAATGCTCTCAGAAGGAGCAACACAGGAATGAGGGCAAGGAGATGCCACCGTGTAAAATAAGGTGTGAAGGTGCCCTGGCCTGGATGCGTTTCCCTCAGACTGGTGTGTTGAAAGCTAACCTCCATGGTGATGGTATTCGAGGTGGGGCCTCTGGGCAGTGATTAGCTCACAAGGATGGAGCCATCATGACGGGCTTAGCGTTCTTAGAAAAGCAACTCCACAGACATCCTTCGGAGCTTCCACAAGAAGGTGAGGATAAGTGTGAGGCCCAGAAGACGGCTCTCATCTGATCGTGACAACACCCTGATCTTGGACTTCCAACCTCCAGAACCGTGAGCATAAGTTTCTGCTGTTTATAAGCCCTGATCTTGGACTTCCAACCTCCAGAACCGTGAGCATAAATTTCTGCTGTTTATAAGCCACAAAGCCTATGGTATTTTGTTGTAGCTGCCCTAACGGACTAAGACGGGAGGAGAGAACATTCCTGGAAGAGGTGACTCTGTGAGTATGAGCACAGATGCCAAAACCAACATGGCATGCCTGGGAAGAAACCTACTGAGGAATTTTGCTGCAACACAAGAAAGAAGCCAGGGTTGGTCCCTCGCCCCACCCCCCTTTGTTAGGAGACTGATGATGGCTTGACTTTCTTCTTGTGTGCAAACAGCAAATAAATCATCGATTCCTTGCTTACTCGAAAATGAAGTCAATATCGTCTTTGACAAAGAGAAAGATTTTTGTATTTGCAATTAAACTTGTTGCAAACTGGTTTTAGATGGTGGATACTGCTATTTAAAACCTATCTTCTGAACGTGTGATGAAGGGTAGAGAGTCTGCAAAAACACCGACGGCAGCCTTTTACAATTCCACTTATTACAATTGCGCATTTTGCTGACAGTCACAGACAGTAAAATTGAGGCAAGCACAAACCGCCCATTTAAAGGCAAGTAATATATTCTTTTTTGCTCTGTTAGCAAAGACTTTGAAAGATGTTAGCAAGGTACTTTCCACTTTTCTACCACTTAATATGTTCTCCATAAAGCAGGCACAGGGCAACGCTGTATTTTGTGGAATGGGATTGAATATAAGGAATACACAGTCACACACATGTACACGCTGCATATACTCTATATAATGTTCACGTCAGTTGTGGTCTAATACCAACTTTCATGAACTGTTCTTACAATGTCATCTAAGTTAATTTCAATAAGGTGGTCACCTGGGTCAAAATACAAACTATGCTTGTGAAAGACCTCAGGTTGATAATCCAAGGCCGGCCTGGAAACTTTTAATAAGATAGCTGCAGCTTGGTCAATGAGTAACTCAGCTTTTCTCAAACTATGCTCACTGGAACTCTGGTTCCGGAGGTTGTTTGTTAACAGGCACCCCGCGGGGCAAAATGTAAAAAGCGTTCAATGATCAACACACGGGTACTGTTTTAATTTATATCCCTTAAAAGATCTGCAAAGTCTAGCATTGGAATAATCTAGTTTCATATGCCCCGACATTTCCCAAACTTCCTTGAACACGTTCACAAGGCATCTATTCATATGAGCGTCTATAATGTATTTTCCCCTCTCGTCTATCACATTTGTCATAAACAAGACTTCACGTGAAAATAAATCTTAGTGGTCGCTTCCCTTGCTGTCTCCAGAATAAGGGCTCCTCGTCATGGACTGGATTCCAGGCTCTGCATAATTGGTCCCCCCTCTTCTTCCCACTTCTGGATCCCAGGACTCTCCTCGGCAAACCTCCTTGCCAACGGCACTTATTTTTTTAATGGATAAATTAGCTTTCTTCCTCCAGCCTCTGTGCCTTTGTCCACAACCTCTTCACCACTGGAGTGCTCTTGATGTTTCTCTCTAGTGGAAAAAGTCCCTGTTGGCCGCCCGACCCCACTTCATTCTCTTCTGTAGCACAAACAAGACCACTCCCTTCACGAACTCCCCGTGCTTAGATTGGGGCTGCTTCTTTCGCTACCGTGGGCAGTTGGAAAGTCAAGAGAGTGTCTAAGAACAGCACAGGGTAGGAAGAGATTTATTTCCCAAGTCTGTCTAACCGTGTGAACTTGGACGAGCTACTTAAACTCTTTTCGACCCAAGTGATTTTTGGAAGTGGACGAGACTATACTATGAATTGGAAAAGAGCCCATAGCGAACATTTCATGTGCTTATGCTTTGTGTCTCTAACCATGTTATCAGCACAGCGATCCGGGATATCTGGCGTATCGCTCCCGGTATACCTTGAGGTCCATGAAGCAGATGCTCCGCTGTCTCCCTTGCCACCCACCCTGTGACTTTTGTTTGCACGTGCACAGGTGATAACTGATACGTCACGACTGCCACCTGGCCAGCAGGGGACAGAAGATGCTGTTGGCGACAGAACACCTCCAATTTCAGATAGGGTTAAAATGTAAAAGAAGGTGTGTTTTGGAGTAAATGAAGTATTACACTAGCCTCATATTCCGAATGAGATTCAAACAGGTTAAATTTTACTTTTTCTTCGCTCTGAAGCTAGTGAGCGGAAAAGCCTCATGATGTCTCAGGACCGATCCTGAAGCTTTCCTGTAAGGCATGCTGCCTCTCCACTGAATGCCTTCCAAATGAATTAAGTCTATAAAATCTACAGTGACTTCAATAAGCATAAATGACTTAGACGAAGGCGCAGTTTTCAAAGGGACGACTTTCTCTGAGTGATATCATGGCCCGGCAGCGACCCCCAGGACTTAGCATCGGCATCTCTAGGCAAATGCCTCATCGGCAAGTTGTTCTCCTCCAGCATCAAGTGAGAAAGCTAGCCTCTAAGAAGTAGAGCCTCAGGTGCCCATCTGGCAACGGGGGCGGAATGTATGAAAAAGAATGGAGTCAGTCCGTCCTCACTTTTGCTCTTCCAGCTGGTACCAGAACTTCGGTACCAGAACTTCTGCTGGACTCAGAGCTTCGGGATAGGGAAGGTAGTGGGGAGTCTTTGGGTGGCTCAGTGTGTTCTTATTTAGAGGTAGTTTGCACAACTGTGAACGCCCCAGGTTGGGACCCAGTTGAAGGACTGATGAGCCATTTACTAGCCTTGGGCAAGGACCTTCCCATGCTCAGTTTCCTCATTTGTGAAATTGGAAAAATGAATTGACTTTCTTATAGATTAGTTGTGGGGATTCAGTGAGACGGGGCACGTATAGTACTTAGCAGATGGCTGGCACAAGGTAAGAACCCGGTAACTGATAGCTGTTATAATTGCTAATGCATTTTAAAAATCTAAATAGAAAAGCAAGCAGAAGGCATAATTCAGAAGGAGTGGAAGAGGCTCTGCGATCGCCTGATTCCATGGAAATTCATTGGAAATGATAGCGGCCTTATTTTGAAAAATGCCATCTAATTTGCATCTGCTAGGCATTCCAATTCCTAATGCCCTTCTTTTTGCTTATGAAGTGTCTCCTTCTGTAGAGTTAGTAGACCCAGCCTTTACCAGGGATGTTAGTGATAATGCTTTGTGGTTGTTGTTCTTGCTAATCGTTTAAATTTCGGAATCAACAAAGCTAAACTATTGTAGACTGACTCTCCACTTAATAGTCCTGCTATTGTGACTGTTTCAGTGGAAATAAGCTGGCAAACACTAACGACCAAAAGACTGTCCTGTCTGCGTGTTTCTTCGAAACTGCTATCAGTCTGGAGCAACTCTGTATTTTGGCATTGCTTTTTCTCCGTGGAGACAAATGATGTTTTCTTTTACATGTCCCCTTCTCAGTGAGTGTTCCAGAAAATAAAAAGTTTGAGGCTTATTCATCTAATTACAAAAGATCCGGAAAGGTCATGGAGAGTGTTTTTGATTTGGTTTTCACGTGCTATGCTTATGGGATGGAAACGCACAGAGGATTGAAAGTAAAAATAATGAACGTGCGTTGATGCTAAGTGCTAGAATGCATTACCTCAGTAAATGCTCACACCTATGCAGTAGGTATTATTGTTGTTGTTACAGTTTAGTGTTTTTATGTGTTTTAAAGGTATTTTTAGTGCATTTTATTATTTACTTTTATAAAAAATTATCATTGTAATTATCATTACATAGAAGGAAGCATGGAGGCACAGGAAGTTTTGTAAATTGCCTAAGGTCTCACAGCCAGCATATTTCAAGCCAGCGTTTTAATCCAGGCCATCTGACTCCAAAGCCTGCGCTCCTGCTTTTTTGTGCTGCGAACGTTAAGGGTTTTTCTAGCTCTAAAATAAGATTCTATGTTGCTAACTCATTTAAATGCTATTCTTTATTTGGGTTTTAAAATGTTTAGTGAAAAAACATGTTATAATTTGGGGGAACAGCTGTATACTTCATTTCTCTTTTGTAGCATGGATAACAGAGCGCTCTTTATAAGTAAAATCACGCTCTTTATTCTTCCCCTGGAAGAACTGGGTAAGTGGCTCTTTGCAAAGAAACGAAGTAAGAAATGTATTATCCCCCAATTGGGTGAAATGCATGCCATTAGAAGGAATAAGATCCATAATCTAAGTCATTCTCTCTCCATGGTAAAATGTTCTTGTGCCTTAATTAAGGAAGAGAGAACATGAGAGAGTTCAATAAGAGTCAAAGTCTGTCCTGTTGTGAGGCGTCTTAATGGATTTTCACACCTGATTTCCATCTGCAGATGTAATCAGTAAGAATGGAAGAGGTCTGAGGAGAGAGCTCTTATGGAGTTCAAGGAAGCAACACTCCAGATATGTTAGTGGGAGATGAGGTTTACAAGAGCAGATCGATATTTTTTCATCATTTCTACCAGGAGTATTAATCAATATGATCAATATGACTACTTAAGAAACAATGTTTGGACACAAACATTGGAAAGAACGAGTGGTAGTGAATACTCTATTATATGTTAACTAGCTCTGGACTTAGGGGAGGCAATGTCACAGTCAATGTGATATATGGCCACCATAATCATTATATGGTGTTTTGAGGCCAATTTGTGCATGTGTGGCAATTAAAAATGGTATAAAATTGATTCTCTAAAGCAACCCTTCTAGAAATGATACATTCAAACATGGGTTGTTGGAAACCGATATTGCCGATGCATTTATCTTCCCAATTGCTAAGTAGTCACTTGTACATTGTATTTCATCTAAATGAATAGAATCCTTTTTTTTTTTTTTTTTGCTACTACCACTGGAAAGAATTTATTCAACAAATATTAGTTGCTAAGGTCTGTGTCAAGGCAGGGGCTATAATTGGCACAAATGTAAGAATGGCTCATAATTTCTTGGAATTTACAGCATAGTGAGGCAATAAGAAAACCAGTGGGGCCAGGATTCAAACTCCGGTATAGGCTGTCAGAGCTCATTAGTCTTAGCTATCATCTGAGAGCACTTCCTAAATCCATCAGAACCAGAATTCTCCCTCTGTTCTCTGAGAGTTGTATTATCAGATTTATTTATTCCTGTCAACATTTTGAAGGTTGTTTCACTGCTTGGCATGTATTTACAAACTCACTATTTAAGTATTGCAGAGAACTTTGTCTTATGAAAATACATGGAAACCAATTTAAGCAAGGACAGCCAGACTTCATCAAAACTTAGAAGTCATCATACAACACTTACATCTTTCCTCAGGCTGTTTTTGTTTGTTCGTTTGTTTGTTTGTTTTTTCTTTTTTTTCTTTTTCCTGGACCTCTGCTTTGTGCTTTCTAGGAACCAGTTTCCTCTGAAAGGACCATGGTTTCTGTTCTCCTGTAATCTTGGCTCCAAATGATTTGGGGTTACCATTTTAGGGGACGTATGTCACATTTATAGCCACTAAGCATCTTATGAACAGACTTCTTAACTTTGGGCTATTTCCCAAATTGAGAACTACTTACTCAATGTGGAGGCCAAAACTCTATTTCTCAGCCTCTAGTTGGGGAATAGGCTTTACCAACCAGAACCACTCTCCTGAAATGGTTTTATTCAGAAGGGATATCAGGAAGAACCAGGGGTAGTTGCTGCATAGAATCTGTATTCTCATGAGAATAGCAGAGCACGGAGGAGGGCTATCAGGCATTCCCACGACAGTAATGGCGGGTATCCCAGAGTTAGTGATGATACACACAGATGCCTTGTCCACTTGCTATCGGCCATGTCTGTGCTTAGAAGGGCCTCTACCGGCAAGGATTAGTGTACGATTTGGGAATTGTTCTTGGATGTAAGACTTTAAGCCTCTGAAGTTTCCATTAGTTTTCTAATGGCTTTTAATAAACTCATTTTCGACTTAAACTAGCTTAAGTGGGTTATGCTGCTTGTAAGCAAGATCTTCGATGATCACAGATTTAAATTTCAAAGCTCTAATTTTCAACAAGTTCAGAATTCAGAACTATCAAGTGTAATGAGCCCTATCAAGCAATAGGCATACTCTAATGGGATTAAATAGGTCAATCTGATTCTATGATTGTCAGAAGAGACAAGAAGAGTGTGAAACTGAGAGTCAGTAGAACTTAGTGCTCCACGGTGCAGGGTTTGCAATCAAAGTTAGATTTGAGTCCTAGCTTTATTACTCCTTCACTGACTATCTTGATCCAGTTATTTAGTCATCTGGATTTTCGGTTTTTTTGGACCTATAAATAGGGATAGTAAAATTACGTTTTGCTTGGCATGTGAGGAGTGGTCAGTAAAAGTAAGATCTCCTTATGGCGCTCATGTAGGTATTCACTTTTTGTGATTTGTTGATATGAGAATTATTTATTGGTTTATTGTTCAGGAATTTTAATGGAGACAGTATAATCAAGATCATCATTGGTTCCTCACGTCATACTAGCTGGATTAGTCAGGACAGAATAGCCGATGCAACAAACAACACTCAAATGTCAGAGGCTTCACACATTTATGGTTTATTTAATATGTAGGCAGCAGTCAACTCGTTGTTGGCCACTTATCCCAGTAGGAAGTCTGGGACCTAGATCTTTCTGCTTTCCATTTCTTCCCTTTTCTAGGTTCTTGGGAGTCCCCTGCATTTAGACAATGGATGAGAAAAAAACAATGAAAGGCTGTACAGAGGAGAGATCTACAGGATAGGGCTGCCAAATGTCCTGTGTCACTTCTGCCCATGTTCTACTGAATGAAACAGTTTCATAAAGCAGTACCTAAGTACAAGGAAGGCTTGAATATATCATATAACTGTGTTCCCAGGAAGAAAGGACATGCAATTTTTGAACAACTAGCTGGTCTTCACCCTCTTTTACTCTTTCAGTCTTAAATAGAGGAGAGTTCCAACATTGGGATGGAGTGGCATCCAACATCTCGCTTAGAATTTTGTCGTCTAAATTGGCTGTGAATTTGCTCATGCATTTCATTTGGACATCGAATGCAAATCCCAGCCCAAAGGTATATATGAGAAGAGCAATCAGATAATTCACATTCTTGCTCATTCTGAATAAATATGATAACCAGATTTGGCTATTGCCATATACTGAGGACAATTCTTGTCTTAAAATAAACACAGAGAAATCAGATTCTGTTTCTTTATGAATTGCCAGCAATATAAATCCTTATATCTGAAATTTTAAACTGCAATTTTGTGATGGTTGATTGTTTAAAAGACGCAAACTGGTTTAAAAAAGATTCTATCCTTTTTCAGTTGGGATTGCTTCTCGGCCTTGTAAACTGTACTGGTGCAGTGCCTATATGTGGTCATAATTTTTATCTCTGACTATCCTTCTGAGTTGAAGTGTCAGCATATACAGTTTTATTCTGAAAAAAAAAAGATTTAAAAGTACTTAATGGAAAGTTCATGCCAGTGCATTGCTATTTAACTTGAAGGGATAAATGTGAATTCCCATTAAACTGACAAAAATACCAATTGTCTCTTTTTAGTCAAGGTGCCAAACAAAGACTATTTATTCCCTTTTCAAAGGTAAGTTTAAAACAACCCTGAACAGTCTTCTCAGATGCAAATTATGATACCTTACTAATCGCCCATTGTTATTGTGTTGGCATTTGAGTTTTGTCACATGGGACATCATTCACCTCTCAGGCATAAGAAACACAAAGGGACCAGTTGTAACAGTGCTGTGTTGAAGACGAAAGTTTCTCATGGAACCGGAAAGGCCTTAGGATGACAAGAATGTGGCACATACACTGCCATGCAGACATCAGTAAGGAATGTACTCTTTTCTGCTGAATCTATTCTTGACCTCAGAATTCTTCGCTTATTCCAAGTGGCATTCTCAATATATCAGAATTGTTGCTTGTGATGAAAGCCTGTTATAATCCTCATGCTAAACATTGGCAGCTTCATGACAGGTGTTAAAAGGATGTGGAGTAAAGAGCATCCGAGGGTCCATTGTTAAAACTGGGTGGACTTAAGCCTCCAACTCTCAGTATGTGTTGATAAAGGATCCTTTGGATCATCAAGAGTTAAGTCAGCCTTGGGTGGGGCTAAGGGAACCGAACTGGAGTTCAGAGGCACCATGACAAGTGGAGACATTGTGCACAGACCAACTCAATGGCTTTGGTTTGACCCCGGTAGCTTGTGTTTCTTCAGGGGAATAAATGAAGCTCCTCAGACTTGTGGAGAATGACTGGAGTCACACAGCAGACTCTGAAGCAGGAAAACAAGCACACTTTTACATTCTTGGAAACAGTTTATCTTCTCTATCACTTGGAAGACAGACGGAAGCTAAGATTCTCATGGTTCATCAAACGAAAGCAACTTGGATTAGCTGAACTGACCCTCATTTATCCTGTCCATACTGAGTGTGTCACAGGTCTCATCTTAACGGGCAATTGAGGTATGTTAAAATGTCAAGGCTGAAAGGAACTTTAAAGAAAATATGCTGAAGAGGTAAAATATTTTCTACCATAGAACCCTCGGTATAGGCAAAACCATATAAGAAATCTGATTAAAGAAGGGAGATCAATCCAGAAGTGATGGAGTCGAAGCCAGGAAAGCAAAACCTAGTCCAGCCTACTTGGCATCCTTTCCTGTCTTGGAACAAGGTCTGCCTTGGAAACCTCTGCCCCAGACCTACAAATTTTAGAGATAAGGAAATAGATCTGTAGAGTTTTTAATGCTATTTTTCACGGGACTAATCTGTAATGAGCAGAGACTACTGTAACACAATGGTCACTGACAAGCCATGTAGCTCCTTTCTGATGATGCCATCAGAGATTGTGGAGCAGTGACTGAAACAGAGAGGTTTAGAGGCAGTAAGATACATTGGGATGCTGGTAGCTTTCAAAGCACGTTGGCAAATTACTGCTTTGTGTTGTTAGCATGGCCACCAATGGGTAGGAAGCAACACCAACAAATGGACCTGGGCAGTGTTTGAGTCACAGGCAGGGCAGCAGCTCCACTGGGGTAGATGCCCCCATGCAGCTGGTAAAGCCAAGAAGCCAAGCTGCCGACAGACTGGGCGAACCACAGGATCATTCGCTTGCCAGAAAGCATTTATTTCGTAAATGCGTTCTGTTTTCTGAGTTACTGAGTCATAGGCACCAAAACTGTTTTTCAGCCCAGTATTTTCTCAAGTGTTTGTGTTAGTCCGCCGTTCACCAAAACATTTTGGCTCTTGGTCTTGGAAGCACATGGTGGGATTAAACTTCCCATTTGACATTGACGTTGGACACAGCAATAATATTTGCCGTGGTCAATGAGATTTGACAGAAAGCAAGGCATGTCTCCTCCTGGAGGAAGTTTTAAAAGTAGCACACGATTTGCTGAATTTCTTCCCCACTGTTGTAGTGGCTGTGAAAGAGTAAACCAAGTTCACCTTGTCCTCAGAGTGGACACAACAAGTGCAGTGTGGTATGAGTGAGAGACAGATTTTATCATGTTATGCCACTAATATTTTGAGGCTGCTTGTCACCATGGTATGACCAAGCGTGTCCTAACTACTGTGATCTTGCATGGGTTGTTAGGTGTTGGGTAAAATGATACCATGGTCAAATAAATTCGAGATTTTCCAATTTAAACAAAGGTTTTTTTTGTTTTGTTTTGTTTTGTTTTGTTTTGTTTTGTTTTTAGGGCTTCTGGAAGACTTCACTATGCTAATATAAAATGCAAATTTCCAGGCATGCAATGTGGCAAGCAGTGCTTCTCAAACTTATGAGACTCTAGCAGCCTTTGTTTTTTTTTCTTCCTATGAAGCATTTCCAATGAAATGCTACCTTAGAAAAATCAATATGTATGATATTTAGTGGAAAAACATAAAAACGCACTCAGCAAATGTACCTTTAAGTAGGAAGTGTGTTTATATGTGGGTGTTTGTGGGGGTGTGTGTTTGTGGGAGAGACAGACAGAGACAGAGACAGAGAGAAAGGAAGGAATTCTTATTTACATTTATTTTCTGTTCTACTTTATCTGAATAAAGAATATGGAATTTAGTTCTAAATTTAAGGACATTATGGTTTGCTTTGGTGCACTCAATTGAGTAGGAAGATTTTATGATCGTACCTGTTATGTATTATTGTTAATACATAATTTGAAAATAGATAGATAAAGTGAATTTCTCATCAGGATCATAACTCTATATTTCTTCCAAAGGTTTATGCTTAGGTGGATTAGAATTAGGTGAAATGTTAGATTCAGAATTTTTTTTAACGTTTATTTATTTTTGACAGAGAGAGAGAGAGAGAGAGAGAGAGAGAGCATGAGTGGGGTTGGGGCAGAGAGAGAGGGGGACACAGAATCTGAAGCAGGCTCCGGGCTCTGAGCTGTCAGCACAGAGCCTGATGCAGGGCTCGAACTCATGAACTGTGAGATCATGACCTGAGCTGAAGTCAGACTCTTAACTGACTGAACCACCAAGACGCCCCTAGATTCAGAATTTTAAAATGCTTTTTCTAACCATGGAGATGTACTTTTCTTCTCAATAAGATAGAGCATGTTAGAATAAAATTCTGGAATTCTGTAATGTTGGTATTAAAAGTCCTTTTATATTTGATTATCTCTAAGGTTAGAATGGCTTGGTGTTTAAAACCTCATGAAAAACCAAAGCCCCATATTGTTTATAGCTTCTAATTGTGCTGGAAGAATTTAGGAAGACAGATAACTATCTCAGACTATTTCAGTCTGATTAACATGTGATTTCCTAAGTGCATTAGTGAATATAGACAAAAGTAAAGGTATACTTTGACCAAGTTCTATTGATTATTCATCCTATTTTCTCTTGTCTCTTTTTTTAATGTTTTACATATTTTTTTAAGACAGAGGGAGAGCATGAGTGGGGATGGGGCAGAGAGAGAGGGAGACACAGAAACTGAGGCAGGCTCCAGGCTCTGAGCTGTCAGCATAGAGCCCGACATGGGGCTCGAACTCACGAACTGTGAGATCATGACCTGAGCCGAAGTGGGACGCTCAACAGACTGAGCCACCCACGTGCCCCTCTCTTGTCTTTCTTGATGCCACTCCCAAAGCAATTACATTGGCCTATTTAATTCCAAGATCTAAACTGGATGTGATTCTGGGAATAGTTTCAATAACCTACATATAGATACCCAGAGTTCTATGTCATAGGCTGTCTTCAAAGGATATGTCACATAACTGGTGAGATGATGTCTAATAAGGTCAATAGGTGTTCCTTAAATATTGTGTGAGGTACTGAGGGTAATAGAAAAGGCATAGATAATGTCGTTATTCCTGCCCTTGAGGAATGTAAAATATTATTGAGAAAAAGTGTTTACCTACATAAAACAGTTTGACAGTAATACAAAGTGTATCGAGTCAGGTACTAAAATCCTTTAGAGAAGGGAGATGAAATGGGTCAGTAGCAAAATGGCCTACCATGGGTACATCAACAATAAACCTTTAGAAAATGTGATAGGAAAAGGGTTCAATTCCTAACAGAAACAAAATGAAGAAAGGAAGGAAAGAAAGAAGGAATAGGAAGGAAGTAATAAAGGGAGGAGTTGGAAATGGCAATGGAAATTGCCAATATAAAGTGGTGCAACCATCGTGGACAACAGTTTTTTGGGTCCTCAATAAGTTAAACATACAATTACTATATGACCTAGCAATTCCATTCCCAAAAGAATTGAAGGTAGTTGTTCACACACAAACTTGTCCACAAGTATTCAGAGCAGTTTCATTCACACTAGGGAAAGGGTGGGAACAACCGACACGTCCATCAACTGAAGCATGGGTGAACTAAATGCATACCCATGTGATGGAATATTACTCAGCCATAGGAAGGAAGGAAATACCGATGCACACCACAACGTGAATGAACCAGAGGGAGAGAGAGCGAGAGAATTTTAAGCAGACATGGAGCCTGATGAGGGGCTCCAATCCCATGACCTTGGATTCATGACTTTGGATTCAGGAGCTGAGCCAAAATCAAGAGTGGGACGCTCGACTCAGGCGCCCCAAACCACAATATTTTAGAAGGCCAAGAAAAAGTTGAGAAAAATAACAATTATTAGGGAGGGTTTATAGCATCAGGTAACATATTATAAAATTATAAAAATTAACTGAATATTTTACATGTGCTGGAATAAATGATAGATTAATGGGGCAGAATGTAAAACCTCCAAATTAAGTTTACAGTGTTTAAATATTTACTGTGGGGGGTGCATGGCTGGCTCAGTCAGTAGAGCTTGAGACTCTTGATCTCGAGGTCATGGGTTCAAGCTGCATGTTGAACATAAAGCTGACTTAAAAAAATGAGAAAATATATAGTATGTAATAAAGATGGTTTTGAAATTGGAGGAAATTTTTGATTGCTTTATAAATGATTATGGGGGAATGGGTGGAGAAAATCAATTGGCTAAAAAATCAAATGGAAACATGAAATCTTAACACTAAAAATATAATCATAAATGAAACGGTTTAACTATTTAAAATGATGAAATTTATGGTTATTTAAACATTCTATACAATAGAATAAAAAGGTAAGAGATAAGTGAGAAAGTATTTGCAACACAGATGACAAAGTCTTATTATTCTCAATAAATAAAGAGATGCTTAGAAAAAGAAATTTAAGAAATTCTGATGTGGGTTATAAAATAAATTCTTTTTGATATTCCTTTAGAAACTACACCAAACAAGTGATTTGGTTTTCCATTATTCTTAGTTTCCCATGCACCACACAGTTCTCTCTCAACATCTTCCTTGCTCTCTCAACCCCACAAAACTCTCTCCTCAAATGAGACAATATACAGTCTCTTCTCATTTCTGCCTTTTCTTCAGCCTTCCTGAGTATGTCCTTCCTACCTCTCCTTGCCACCATTTGGGTAGGTTTGTCCCTTCCAACCTCCTTGGCATAGACCCGTCCACCTCCCCCACAACGTGACTAATTCAAGCTATTTTTTATACAGCAAACACAACAATGTGGAAATTGAAATGAAGGAGAAATAACTGTGGAGACAGCAGCTCAAAGACTACTTTTGAGCACTCTTTTATGATTTTCATAGTTCATCAGAAGGAGGGGGGCAGGGGAGGTAAATGTCCTGAAGTATAATAGGTATAGGCTCAGAGCCACTGTTTTTTTGTTTTTTGTTTTTTTTCCCCCTAACAATCCCCTCTTCAGCATGAAGAATTTGTACACTTTCATGAGGTCAATCCACTGATTTCAGACTGGTTAAATTTATTACCAGATCATTTGATTATGAGGAAGTGGTGTTCCAACAAGTGAATAAGTAGTTAACATTGCGAATCAAGAATGCAAGTTAAAATTCTAATATTAATTAGAAAAATTATTTAAATTAAATCAGATTTAAGCAAGACTATTTGGTAAGCAAGCGTATGAGTGGAGACCCATGGTATTTTGATATTCCTGTTGATGTGAGCGAATTCAAATTAATTCTTTCCCTTACCCCATGAATCCTATTATAATCAGTACTTTGTATCTTGTAGCTGTACATTTGGGGGGAGTAATATGTTATCTTAAATTTAATCTGAGTATGATTATGCCATCCGAATAAGTGCCTCTAGGGCAGATATGTATTATAGCATTTTTATCACATCTACAATGAAGCCCTCTTTTCCTTTGGTCTCCAATGTTTCCCTTGGTTGTACCTAACCACATCTAAACTGCATTGGAAAATTCTGCTGGCAAACTAGGGTACTTGTGTTTCTGAAATGCTTGATAAGAAAACTGATCTAGCAGCATGTCAGTGCCAAGCAAAATCTATTCGGCATTTGTTTAATGTGTGTGCTATTTGCAGTGATGGTTACTAAATAGATCTATGACTCAACCTACAGATTTAATGATTCAGTAGGTGCACATTAAATGAGTTCCATCAGGCACCATGTTGTTCTAGCAATTTTCCTTTAACAGAGTTATGGGAAATATTTTGAATAGGTGATGATTTTCCCAGGCCGATGAATGTGGTTCAGAAGGCACAAAACCACTGAAATGACCAACCTTCTATTTTCAATTTATTCATGAGATTATCTGCTAGAAAGAGTATTCCATTTAATTCTATTAGGAATTGAGGAAGGAGGTGGGGGGGGGCGGTTATTTGCAGAAGTTGCAACAACCATATGTTGCAATCTGGAGAAGAAATTCTATTCTCTTACCACCCACAGTAAAAGGTTTAAGAAGAGGCCAGTTATAAAAGATATAGATATCAGAATCATTGCAGAACCACGAGCTGTTCCAAGAAGACGGCATTGAATATATGTTTGCAAAAGTGTCCCAAACATATTTTCAGCAACACGGCTATTACGTAAAACAACCTGCAGTGAATTTTTCTTTTTTTTTCCCCCGTTTTTATTGTTGGCTGATTATATCTCTTTTAAATTAAAAATATCCTGAAAGAAACCATTTCACAAGTGAAATGACAGAAGTAATTTACCTTCTAAAATTGTCTTATTTTATGCCATTTTGTGTAGTAAGCTAACAAACACGGCTTAATGTGCTTTAAGGCATCAACTGGTCAGGAGGATAAAATTAGTTTCTGAAGGTTAAAAATGAATGTGTTGCCTGTCCATTCCTGGGTGGGTATGAACTAGTCTTCATACAGCAAAGTAAAACTTGAACTTGTTAGTTTCGAAAAGTATTTTTTTACATATATGCTATATTAAAAAAAAAGACAACACACTTGAATGCAGATCATGACAGACAGTTACATCTGAGATGTAAGAAAAATTCTGGCATTATGAGGGTGTCAACATAATCAGTAAAAAATTATTTTTGATGACATGAAGAGGAAAAGTGTTAGCAGAATGAGAAGAATTTTTGAACAGCAGATACACAGCAAAGTCCTTTCCCCTTGTCTGCCAAATGCACCCACACTTGTCATCAGTGAATGCAATTAAAATTTTTTTTTTTTTTTACAATACAGAAGAGACTTTTGGCAGTCGATGAGGGCTAATTTTTTCCTTCACTTGTACACCCCTTTTAGCCACTGTGAAGATGTGAGCTGAAAGATGCTCATAGCGTTGACTTTGTCCCTGAAGTATGAATTTGTGAACAAATGGAGTCAGAACTTGGGAAACTGAAAGAGATCATACACCATTTACATATGAACACAGCTTCAGCTGAAAGGTTAAATCTCTTAAGGGTAAAATACTCTTTTCCAGCGTTCTCAC
Organism: Felis catus; assembly: GCF_018350175.1. Taxonomy (NCBI): domain Eukaryota; kingdom Metazoa; phylum Chordata; class Mammalia; order Carnivora; family Felidae; genus Felis; species Felis catus. The sequence continues at coordinate 39,015,508 of NC_058385.1, read as the reverse complement.
GTGCATGTTTTACACCAATGAAATTTTGATTTTTAGACAAAAAGTGACAAAATAAAAATCTCTTCATGACCTCCTTAGGCAACAAATAGCATAAAAGCTTGAAAGCCACAATCTGTAATGTGTACTCAGAATTACATGGCAAGAATGCACAGCCCCTCTCAATGCGTATTCACCTTTGTTATCTTTCACGAATCTCAGACAAGCCTTGTGATAGATTTCAGTTTAGTAAATGTCAGGTGCATTGTGGTCTCTGTTTTCTCTGTTGGTCTGTGGTCACTTCAATGAAAAAAGAAAAATACATGATACTGTCAAATCCCCTCAGCCCCTTTTGTTCCTAATACCTCAGCACAGACACACAGACACACGGGTGAAATACTTTCCAAGTGATTTGACAGAGAATAAGAATCAATGAAACTATCTGGTCTTCGTAGTCAACTGATTAATTCATGTGGGAAAAAATTGACACTGAATGGCTAGGTACACTAATGACACGAACCCATGTTTTTCTGTAACCCCAGTGGTTATGTCTTCTAATACTGTTCGTATTGTGGCAAAAGAGAAAATATTGAGTTTGTTACTGGAGTTCACAGTTATTTTTGAGAGAGGGAGAGACAGAGCACAAGTGGGGGAGGGGCAGAGAGAGGGGGAGACACAGATGTCAGCACAGAGCCCCATGTGGCCCTCAAACTCACGAACCCTACCGTGAGCTCATGACCTGAGCCAAAGTCGGACGCTTAACTGACTGAGCCACCCAGGAGCCCTTTGAATTGACCATTTAAAGGAGCCATACTGTCTCTCTCATCTCCTAACCCTGATTTTTCAAGATACTTACATGGCAAATATTTTCATCTATTTACTTTAGTACCTCAAAGCCAATCTTTGTGGAATTAACAGTGAAAATGAAATCCTGGTGTGGCTAGCATTAGTTCAGTTGCACTCGGGAGAAAATACATTTCAACAAAATAATTCGCACCTATCTCCCCATCAACCATACTACATGGCCAACAGAATGCCAGTTCTGACTGAAGTGTTTTATTTCACATTTTCAAAGGCAGCTGTGTTGAGCTGGGTGAGCACCATTGGACACTGTGCAGGTGAATCACGCCAGATTCCGACAGGTAACTAACCAATATGGGAACTGGGTACACTGAAATCAGGACCTCAGTCTCCTAAGGTACTTTTAGCAGGCTCATCATGGTGTTGTCCAGACTAGAAAGATTCTATGTGGATGGCCTCCTGTTGGCAGCCATTTCTTTCCTCTTGTTCTCTGGGGCACTGCCCCTTACACTCTTTTTTTCCCCCCTTCGCTTACATTTTGTATCAACAATGAGTTATATGACGGTGGTTTCACACAAGCTCATCTCTGCTCTGCATCTTCTGGTAACGGAAATGGTACAGTGAGCCCCACACGGTAAGTGGGATAGAGAACTAGGAGTCCTCACCAAGCAGGTTTACCGTTATTACTTTTTTAAATGATTTCTGTTTGTTTGCCCCTAGCTCTACCATTAAGATGGAAGCCAAAAACATGGCAGGGGTCTTTAGGAGGTAGAAGAGAAAACTGAAAAAAAGTTTACAGAATGGTAGGCAGTTATTTGAGGGTCTGTGAAAAACGAATATTATCTAGAAAATAGAAAATGTACATCTTGCTGTATTTTGCTGGGTATTAATTACCCCCTGCAGTCTTGGATCTAATTATCCTGCGTTTCTAATGAGGAGCAATTGGAGAAGTGAGAAATACAAATTTGATTGATTTGTTTTCTGTTCTTGTCTACGGAATGGTCATTTCTTTAATATAAACAAGGTATTTTTAATATAAGACAAATAATTGTATCAGAAAGAAAAACACATGGAATTTGAAGAACTCAACTAGATTTTGGCAAAGCTAAGGGAATCTCCTTTTCTCTTTATCAATTGCAGACATACCGTAATCATCGGATAGTATATCCAAAGTCAAGCAACACGACTGTACATCTGATTGATTATAATCTCATTAAAATTACTTGGCTATATTTTAGTCTTAATTTCTTCCGAATGTAATTAGTGAATGATAGAGTTAATTATTTAATTTTTTTTTTCAACGTTTATTTATTTTTGGGACAGAGAGAGACAGAGCATGAACAGGGGCGGGTCAGAGAGAGAGGGAGACACAGAATCGGAAACAGGCTCCAGGCTCTGAGCCATCAGCCCAGAGCCCGACGCGGGGCTCAAACTCACGGACCACGAGATCGTGACCTGGCTGAAGTCGGATGCTTAACCGACTGCGCCACCCAGGCGCCCCTAGAGTTAATTATTTAAATTACTTTAGAAAATGTTTGCAAATCTTTAAACCAAAAATTAATATTTTTATTCAATTAGTGAGTCATATTATTAGATACTGGCTTCTTTTTGCCTTTTAGATGAAGTAGTTGAAAGTTTCACCCTGATACAATGAATGATTTGAGGCACGCCTAAAAACCTCATGTAATTATGTCTGCTTTCGAAATGATAAATTCAGGCTCTCACCTTACAGTTATTATCTCTCACCTCAAATAATCATTTAAAATGTATTAACACCAGGGGCGCCTGGGTGGCTCAGTTGGCTGGGCGACCGACCTCACTCGGGTCATGATCTCACAGTTCGTGGGTTCGAGCCCCGTGTTGGACTCTGTGCTGACAGCTTGGAGCCTGGAGCCTGCTTTGGATTCTGTGTCTCCCTCTCTCTCTGCCCCTGACCCGCTCACACTCTGTCTCTCTCTGTCTCTCAAACATAAATAAACATTTAAAAAAATTTTTAAAAATAAAATAAAATGTATTAACCCCATATTGTATGTTTGATGCTATTCAACGCATACTTTCAGTCTTTTACTGTAAAAAATAAGACCCATAAAATGAATTAGACAAAAATGACACATGCCAGACCCTGACAGGTGAGCAGTGATGAGGTATATATTGCTTTTGCTATTTTGTGATGTAATTTTTCCTGATTATAAAAGCATGGGGGAAACGTTGGAAATAGAAATGTAAAGAATGGGAAAGTAAATTACCCTAATCCCATCGCTTAGGCATAACTACTGTTAACATTTTGGTGTATTTCCCTCTTTGTATTTTTTGTGCAAATTTATAAATTGGCAAATTAACATATGTATAATTTTATTTTGATTATTATTATTAAACTTTTATGTATTAATTATGTATGTAATTTGTCATGCCTTTAGTTAGTATTCAGAAATAAAAATTTTAAAAATTGCCCATAAGCCAAAAGGCCCTTTTACTTCTTAATGCATATTGTCTTCTTGAAAGATTGCATTAATTAAAAACCCTACCACTAGCCTATGAGGGCACTTGCCTCACTAAATCCTTACCAGCAATGGGTGTTACTGGTTTTATAAATCTTGCCAATCCGATCTATGGAGGATGGTATTTCCATGTTGTTTTAATTTCTTTGGATATGACAATGCTTAATTCCTTTAATTTCTTTTGAGGGTTTTTTCCTTTTTTGGCCTACATTTTTATTGGGATGTAGGTGTATCTTTTTCATCAATTTTTATAATCTCTATATTTTAAGGGTGTTAAATCCTAATCAAATTTAGTTTTTTAATTTTTTTTCTAATTTTTACTTTTTTTTTTTTAATTTTTTTTTCAACGTTTATTTATTTTTGGGACAGAGAGAGACAGAGCATGAACGGGGGAGGGGCAGAGAGAGAGGGAGACACAGAATCGGAAACAGGCTCCAGGCTCTGAGCCATCAGCCCAGAGCCCGATGCGGGGCTCGAACTCACGGACCGTGAGATCGTGACCTGGCTGAAGTCGGACGCTTAACCGACTGCGCCACCCAGGCGCCCCTCTAATTTTTACTTTTATTCACACTTTTTAACGTGCAGAAATTTAAAAACTTTATGCGGTGAAATTCATTGGTCTTTGTCACTTTCATTTTTTTCCTTTGCATTGTGATGAGTTGCTTATTTACCTATATTTGCTTCTTTTACATTATTTTGATTTTAATAGAATGATTAAAACATTTGCACATTAAATTCATAATTGTTTCAATTTTAGAATAGACGCTGTTGAAATGAGCACATAATCTAGTTTTCTTATAGTTTATTATTAAATATTTTTTATATTTAACTCTTATCTATTTGGAATTAATTTTGTTGAGAATCTATATGAGTTTTTTCATAAATAGCCAAATTTTTAAACATAATTTGTTAATCCATTTTTCCTTTGGTTTACATTTTTTCTTTTGCTATATATTAAATTCTCACATATGTGCATGAAATATCTGATGTAGGCCTGTCCCATTCCAGTTATCTATCTGTAGTTTCTTGTGACAACACAACGCTGTTTTAATCTTTAGAGCTTTGTAAGTATATTTCAGTATCTATCAAGGGCAAGTCCTTTTGATTAGTCTTTTTCTTATCTATTGTTTGATGAACTTTAGACTTATTTTATCAAAAATAAAATCATTTTATAATGATTTTTTTATATATTTATAAAAAATAAAATCACACATTTATAATGTGTGATACCTCACATTAATAAAAGAAAAGAACCATATGATCCTGTCAATCGATACAGAAAAAGCATTTGACAAAATTCAGCATCATTTCTTAATAAAAACCCTCGAGAAAGTCGGGATAGAAGGAACATTCTTAAACATCATAAAAGCCATTCATGAAAAGCCCACAGCTAATATGATCCTCAATGGGGAAAAATTGAGAGCTTTCCCCGAGATCAGGAACACGACAGGGATGTCCACTCTCACCGCTGTTGTTTCACATAGTGTTGGAAGTTCTAGCATCAACATCAGACAACAAAAGGAAATCAAAGGCATCAAAATTGGCAAAGATGAAGTCAAGCTTTCACTTTTTGCAGATGACATGACATTATGCATGGAAAATCCAATAGACTCCACCAAAAGTCTGCTAGAACTGATACATGAATTCAGCAAAGTCACAGGATACAAAATCAATGTACAGAAATCAGTTGCATTCTTATACGCTAATAATGAAGCAACAGAAAGACAAATAAAGAAACTGATCCCATTCACAGTTTCACCAAGAATCGTAAAATACCTAGGAGTAAACCTCACCAAAGATGTAAAAGATCTGTATGCTTAAAACTATGGAAAGCTTATGAAGGAAATTGAAGAAGATATAAAGAAATGGAAAAACATTCCATGCTCATGGATTAGAAAAATAAATATTGTTAAAATGTCAATACTACCCAAAGCTATCTACACATTCAATGCAATCCCAGTCAAAATTGCACCAGCATTCTTCTCAAAGCTAGAACAAACAATCCTAAATTTGTATGGCCCCAAATAGCCAAAGTAATATTGAAGAAGAAGACCAAAGCCAGAGGCATCACAATCCCAGACTTTAGCCTCTACTACGAAGCTGTAATCATCAAGACAGCATGGTATTGGCACAGAAACAGATGCATAGACCAATGGAATAGAATAGAGACTCCAGAATTGGACCCACAAAAGTATGGCCAACTAATCTTTGACAAAGCAGGAGAGACTATCCAATGGAAAAAAGACAATCTCTTTAACAAATGGTGCTGGGAGAACCGGACAGCAACATGCAGAAGAATGAAACTAGACCACTTTCTTACACCATTCACAAAAACAAACTCAAAATGGATAAAGGACCTGAATGTGAGACAGGAAACCATCAAAACCCTAGAGGAGAAAGCAGGAAAAAACCTCTCTGACCTCAGCCGCAGCAATTTCTTACTCGACACATCTCCAAAGGCAAGGGAATTAAAAGCAACAATGAACTATTGGGACCTTATGAAGATAAAAAGCTTCTGCACTGCCAAGGAAACAATCAACAAAACTAAAAGGCAACCGATGGAATGGGAAAAGATATTTGCAAATGACATATCGGACAAAGGGTTAGTATCCAAAATCTATATACAAAGAACTCACCAAACTCCACACCCGAAAAACAAATAATCCGGTGAAGAAATGGGCAGAAAACATGAATAGACACTTCTCTAAAGAAGACATCCAGATGGCCAACAGGCACATGAAAAGATGCTCAATGTCACTTTTCATCAGGGAAATACAAATCAAAACCACACTCAGATACCACCTCACGCCAGAGTGGCTAAAATGAACAAATCAGGAGACTATAGATGCTGGCGAGGATGTGGAGAAACAGGAACCCTCTTGCACTGTTGGTGGGAATGCAAACTGGTGCAGCCACTTTGGAAAACAGTGTGGAGGTTTCTCAAAAAATTAAAAATAGATTTACCCTATAACCCAGCAATAGCACTGCTAGGAATTTACCCAAGTGATACAGGAGTGCTGTTGCATAGGGGCACCTGTACCCAATGTTTATAGCAGCACTTTCAACAATAACCAAATTATGGAAAAAGCCTAAATGTCCATCAACTGATGAATGGATAAAGAAATTGTGGTTTATATACACAATGGAATACTACGTGGCAATAAGAATGAAATATGGCCTTTTGTAGCAACGTGGATGGAATTGGAGAGTGTGATGTTAAGTGAATTAAGTCATACAGAGAAAGGCAGATACCATATGTTTTCACTCTTATGTGGATCCTGAGAAATTTAACAGAAGACCATGGGGGAGGGGAAGGAGGAAAAAAAAAGTTAGAGAGGGAGGGAGCCAAAGCATAAGAGACTCTTAAAAACTGAGAACAAACTGAGGGTTGATGGGAGGTGGGAGGGAGGGGAGGGTGGGTGATGGGTATTGAGGAGGGCACCTGTTGGGATGAGCACTGGGTGTTGTATGGTAACCAATTTGACAATAAATTTCATATTTAAAATTAATTAATTAATTAATTAATTAATTAATTCCAGTAAGTAGGTAATGGATACAAATCTAGTGCGACTCCGGAACTCATAATCTTAACTTGTATGGTATCTGGTCTCTTGATGCAGGCTCTGACTTGAGAAGAAGCATTTCACGTTTGCTTATCTAAAAGAAGGCCTGGAGTGTGGACAGCTGAGAAAAGGAGAGCCAGCTGAGACTGCTGAGTCACACAGAGGTCAGCCTGAATTTGTAGACCATGATAATGATTTTGTTTCTTCATCCTAAAAGCACTCAGAGATCACTGATAGGTATTCATTAGGAAGATGACAAGATCATATTAGCACTTAAAAAATATTTCTTGGGGCACCTGGTTGGCTCAGTCGGTTGAGCGTCGGACTTCGGCTCAGGTCATGATCGCAATTGAGGTCCGTGAGTTCGAGCCCCACATCGGGCTCTGTGCTGACAGCTCAGAGGTTGGAGCCTGCTTCAGATTCTGTCTCCCTGTCTCTCTGCCCCTCCCCCACTTATGCTCTGTCTCTCTCTCTCTCTCTCTCTGTCAAAAATAAACAAACATTAAAAAAATAAAAAAAAATACTTCTTTGGTGACTATGGTCTGAAGAATGGATTAAAGGAGGTGGCATGGGTGCAGAGAAAATAGTCTGGAAACTATTTCAGCAGCATGAGCTAGAGATTAAGGTAGGTGAATGTGGGGTGATAGTGGTGAAGGTGGAAGGAAGAACATCTTGGAGATGCATTTTGGAGCAATAATGGAGTGGACCATTGATAAGTTGGATGTAGGAATGACAGTAGGGGACATATCAAGCCCATCTGAGGCACTGGCCATGGCATGACTGATGGTGATCATCACTGAAATGAAAATCACTTATCAGTTCTGGGAATGGAAAGAAACAGAAAAAAGAAACTGAATCTTTTCTTTTCTGTAGGAAAATCTTTTTAAAATTTTTTCTTTGTCTTTGATTTTCAGCTTCACTATAATGTCCTTAGATGTGTTTTTCTCAATGTTTGTCAGGCTTCTTGGATCTGTGCTCTGATGCCTATTGCCAATTTTGGAAAAGTTATTGGAAAAGTTATTATCCCTTCAGCTTTTGCTTCTGTCCTGTTCTGTATCTCTTTCTTCTTTCTGGAACTCCAATTACATGTATTTCAGACCTTTTAATTTATGCCCTTTTTTGTATAATCTCTCTTTTTTTTCTTTACATCTTCTGTCTAGATTTTTTTTTCTGTCCCATCTTCCAAGTAACAAATGCTCTCCTCAGTTTAGTTTATCCTTCTGTTAAATCTACTGTGTCAGTAATTACATTATTGCCTCTCAGCCCCAACCCATCCTTCAGTAAGTACCCTGCTTTGTGATGCTGAACTGAGACTCTGCAAACCACATATCTGTTTTGTCAGCTGGTTCTACACTAAGATCTGACAAGAGGCAGCACTAGAGAGAGAGGGAAAGTTTGAAGGAGGAAGAGAGGATTTGCTTCTTCCTGTTCGTCCTGTAAGCTGCCTATGAGATTTTTTTTTCTCCCAGCAGACTCTTTGAGCATTACTATCAGTCATACTTCTTGAAGAGACTTTCAACAGCATCCTTTGAATCCAGTTCATGGTTTGTCTCTCTCTTACAGAACTAGCTTCATTGTTCTTCCCTCAGAGACTCCAGACAGAATCTCAGCAGTTTAAGTCCTAGGCTCAGAGACTCAGACCAGCTGGTCAGTGCCTCCTCTTTGGAGCTCTGGGTTTCAGCTCCACAGGACTCTTCCTCTAAGTTTCTAAGTTTTAATAATTTCAGTGTCTTCCCTTTGTGTCTCTATCCCCACTGCAGGGTAATAGTAAGTCCTTGAAGTTGCTATTTTCATACTTCAGAGTTCTTACCCTACTCTCACTTATTTAAAAAATTACCTAGTTAATAAATTTATACATTGTTAACAATTTGTGTTCCTATTTTCGGTTGTATTTCTCAGTACTAAAATTAATGTTTGATTTTTTTAAAAAATCATTTTCACTTCCTGCTGAAAGTTTTAATTTTGTCATCTAATATCCTGAGGACAAAACCATATATTGTTTTTAGTTTTTAAAAAAATTTTTTAGCAAGTGTTCATTTTTGAGAGACAGAGAGAGAGCACAAGTGGGGTTGGGGCAGAGAGAGAGGGAGACACAGAATCTGAAGCAGGCTCCAGACTGAGCTGTCAGCACAGAGCCGGACACAGGGCTCAAACTCATGAACCGTGAGATCATGATTTGAGCTGAAGTCTGACGCTCAACTGACTGAGCCACCCAGGAGCCCCCAAACCATATATTTTTAAGAGTCTGTGCCTAGTACTTCTAACATATCAATATCTAAATCGCCTGTGGGTCTATTTCTACTACCTATTTTGTTTATATGCTTGTATAGCTTGTTTGTGTTTGATTATTAGCTCTTGTCTCCTAGTATGCCTTGTAATTTTTAATTTAATGACAAATATTATCTGTGAACATTTGTAGTGACAATTTGAGTCTCTGGACATATTATTTTCCAGATGATTTATGCTACCCTGTCAGGCAGTTAGAGTTCAGTGGATCATCTCAATCCAATCAAGACTGAGTTGACTTGAGGACAGGTTTCAGTCTTTTTAGGGACAAGCTTGTTTTGGTGTGCCTTTATTTCTAATGTGTAACTTTCAGGGATCTCAAGTCAAAGCTAGGGTATTTACATTGATGACCTCCTTTTGTAATGGGTCCCAAACTCCAGTTTTCTTACCTCAGCCTTGTAAGACATCCAGGAATTTTGTTCATCTTCTCTGTTTCTCAGTTTCTATTTGAGACTCAGCAAATGCACTGAGGGATTCCGAATATTGGGCTCACTTCTGTGTGCTTTTCTTCCCTCGGAGATGTCGAGCTGTCACTGCCTTGTTAACTCTCTTGTGCCCTCAGTCAGATTTTTAAAAACTATAGGATCCAGCTTTGTTTTGTGCAAAAGTTCCCATTATACTAACTGGGACAAAGATATTCTTTCTTTGAACAAAAGGATAAATAAAACACTGAAATGTTGTTTTACTAAAAGAAAATGCCATTTCTCTTTCTTATGTTATTCTAATGGACTCATGACTTATGGAAAAGAGAGGGGTCTCTTGGTCTTCTTACAATGGCTCTCCTAATCTTATTATTACTGTCCAGAGTGAATCCTCAAGGGACTTTTCCTTCCAAGTGAAGATAACTTTTTTAGAGACTGTGATGTCATTTGTTGACAGGACTTTTTTTCTTGCCAGTACAGTAATAGAGTAGAGTAGATCACATTTACTCTTGATTCTGGCTTTTAGTCAAAGGAAAGACTATAAGAAGTGATTTGCACGTGTGCAAGATGATGATTCTCAGCCTCTATTTGCAATTCATCAATAACTTACTATTGTTTCCCAAATTTGCCTAAATATAAAAGGATGCCTCTCGTTTTCTTGATAGAAACTCGACCACCTCCCTAGAAATTTTGAGTCAGTAGGTCTGGACTGTGGTTTAGTAATTCTTCTAAGCAGATAAATTTAGGAAATACTGATCTGGTTATTATTATATCACAAAAAGTCAATTAACAAGACAACTTTACAAATCACCACATATGGTACAAAAATGATACTGACCTTCCACATTATTTTAATATCAGGCACATTTTCAGCCTGAATGAAGCTGTGTTACACATTCATATCTAATTAAAGAATTAAGGTAATTATTTCTATAATTTATCATCACTCCCTGCCTGCACACCCTCAACCCCCCCCCAACACTACCAAAAGTCCATTAACACATTAATAACATTCTTTAAGGATTTGTTGGTTTGGGAAGGTGAAAAGGTAGGGGAAAGGTGACCAGTGAATAAAATGGAAAGAAACTCTTTAAATAATTTTACTGAATATTTTTATGTCATGTCTATACAATGGGACTTTTGTGCCTCTCTGAGAGAAAATATATACATTTGAGATATTTGCATGCAATATTGTAGCATCTTAAATCATATAAGATGAAGTTGCCTGTATTTCCAAAGGTTGTATGAAAGAACTAACAACACTGTATTGTCAATTTTTAGCCACACAGTAATAATGAATAAATTACATTTGTCATTAAGATGGGAGTCTATTATAAAGTCTACTATAGTATTGACACATGTTTCCCAAAGAATGTAGAAATGTAACTTGCAGTATCCACAGCAGGTGGGATTTTATTGTCTTCCCCATAAGTCAGACATTTTCACTGATATGCAAAGTCAAGACACAAATTCAGCCAAAGTAGTTCTTTCCCTTACTTGTTGATCTGTTTGCAGTGCTACGTAACTATCTGGCTCGTACAGGTTTATTTTAACTCTTGTCAGAAAGAAGTTGAAGAGTCCTTTTTACATATTAAAGTTAAGTTCCCTACCATTTTGCACATATGTCCGTATCCCTTGAACATGGCTAGAAATCTCCCTTAGAGAAACTGTATTGGTTTCGCAACATAGGGCGCTTCAGGGGAGGCATTTTCTTTTTTTTTTTTTTAAATTTTTTTTTTCAACATTTATTTATTTTTGGGACAGAGAGAGACAGAGCATGAACGGGGGAGGGGCAGAGAGAGAGGGAGACACAGAATCGGAAACAGGCTCCAGGCTCTGAGCCATCAGCCCAGAGCCTGACGCGGGGCTCGAACTCACGGACCGAGAGATCGTGACCTGGTTGAAGTCGGACGCTTAACCGACTGCGCCACCCAGGCGCCCCCAGGGGAGGCATTTTCAAAAGTGGAAAGGTTAATGTAGGTATTTTGAAATAATTATTAATGTGGGCTTTAGGTGAGTTTTCAAAAACAAGTTTGTGACAATGGAAAGACCTTGGCTGTTGCAACCAAATAGTCAAAGGAGTGGGAAACGTCAGGCTAGGAGATCATTTTACCCTCAATGGAGACATGCAGACTTAAGATACAGGAAGTTTTAAAAAGGATGCAGAAGTTGGTCAAGTTTAAGGTACTTAACTTAGATGGAAAGGACTTTTACAAATTTTAGTGGCCAAATAAGTGAAATATCAAGTCAAGTAACCTAGCCAATGTGGGTCAGAGTTCAAGCTTCTATGAATAGATAAAAGAAGTTTCTGGCATAAAAGGGTCATAGGCCACGTGGCCGCCTTCTTTAAGTCACAGAGTCACTGACATAGCAATTACAAATAGAGTTCAGTGTGTTCCTGCAAGGTCATGGCTGAGAATCCCATTAGCACGTGAGCTGCAATCTCTTGCTTGTTTCTCTGCTTTAAGCATCTGAGGTGGTGTCCCCTTCAATTGCTTGAGATGACAAAATTGTTTCCCTAGTTCGTTAACATCTTCAAGCCTGAAAATTTTTAGAATTAAGTGTAGAAGTGTTTAAGAGACCTAAACACATTGTTCACTTCTTTACTTCATTCAGTTTTCTCGTTCAAATATTGTTTCATAACAGATCCTGGATTTTCTGGAACAGGAAATCCTGTGTATTCCTTTATTGTGCTTTATTTGTTTCCAGAGCGTGTATTACTACCTACGTTATTTACTTATGTTTTTTTGACTATCTCCTCTTATTGGAATGTGAATTCCTCTAGGGTGTGGACTTTTGTTTTGTTCATTGCTATCTGCCCAGCACATAGAGCAGTGTGCCCAGCACCTAATAAATTGTTAAGTGACTAAAAATACCCATTGGAGTCACTGAAAATATGGGCCCTCGCTTGTCAGGTTTCTAAAGAAATCTGAGGAAGCTAAAAATGAAGAAATAATTCCTTAGCACTATGATGTCTCTGAACTTACAGAAGAACATTTTCATTTTGAACAGTATTTACTCTAACAATCACTCTTTCTTTTCTTACAGTACTTTGGTTCTAAAAGATATGGTAGGGATGGAACTTTTGTATCCTGGTCATCCACCAAACAAGTTAAATAAACAAACTTATTGAAAGCCTTATAATGTTCCAGGCCCTTTGTTAGTATGCCTGCCTAGGTGGTCTAGATTTGAAGGTAAAGGACATGTTCTTATCCTCAAGAGGTTTCCAGTTCCATAGGGAAGGCAACTAGAAAAATAACACACTTACAACATGGTGCAAGAAGACTGGTAAGACATTTGCACAGACTTCCAGAGGGGTTCAGAAGTAGTGCACATACTCTAGACCAGAAGGGACAATGATGATTTGCCAGAACAGGTGTCACTTATACTCAGCATTGACTGATAAATTTTATAAAAATAAAAGTGATATTGAAAGGCATCTTTCATTGAGTACTCATTATATACTAGGCTAATAAGCCTGGTGTCATTGTATCTTTACAAGAAACCTCATGTGGTAAACATTATTATTCTTAGTTATAGATGGGGAGATGTATTTAGAAATATTTAATGAGTAACTTGTCCAAGAGTACATCGGTAGCAAGTGGCAGAATGGAAAGCTGGGAGGAGGTGATGAGACCAGCACAGAGGAAGCATTTGCAAAATCCAAAACATAACAGAGTATGATAAAGCAGCAACTAATGGAATGAGTCAGGAATGCTCTGGAAGGTGAAGGAAGTGGTTTGAAATAATGTTGGAGAAGAGCAGGGTCAGATGATGATTGATAAGGTCACTCCAAGGATTTTGAAGTTAATACTGAAGTCTGAGCCCAATATTCCAAAGAATTGTTAATTATCTAGATTTCTTCACAGAAATCTCTGGAAAGGGTTGAGATATGAGGTTTTCATTGCTTTAGTAATTTCTCACTCCTTAGAGTAGAAGACCAATGTAAACAAGTGTTTTGTCTTTAGGTTTGCGGAAAAGACTGAGAAGGAAGAAAAGAGAGGTTTAAAGGGGTTTGAAAAGCAGTGTTTCTACAAAAAACTTGCTCCTTCTCAGGATTTTTACGACATACTGGGTTGTCCAAGAACTAGTATTTACTTTTCAGCCCACCGTGTGTGTCAAAGAATGGGCTTGGATTTTCACAACATCTTGTTGACCCTTACAGTCAAAGTAGGAGTATTATCTCCATTTCTCTGGATGAGAAACTGAGCACACAGAGTGAGGTAACTTACCAAAGGTCACATGGTAATCAATGGTGAAGCCAGATTTCAAACCTATGTCAAGAATTAAGCTTTTTCTAGATTAAGATGCTTTAATCTCTAGATAAACTATTTTAAAATCCTTTAAGGTTGTAACTTAATAAGGGATCATGGACTCAATTTCATGGCTCTTTACTAATAATTGACAAAAGAAAATAAAATATAGGAAACAGATGAAATACAATAGAAAGTATCAGAGTGCATTAGCATTGGTTGAAATTGTTTTGGCTAGACATATACATGTATAAATATAAATATTTCTGTGTACCAACTTGTGATGGGAAGTGTACTTCTCGCTATTGGTTGCAGTCTTCTCACTATTGGTTCAAACTTTTAAAAAAGCTTGAAAAACCCATCCAGTGAAGCCAAGATCAGACCACACCCACTACTCTACCTCCTTCCTAATGTCTTCCTATGAAGTTGAAGGTTCATGGGTAACCAATGGACCTGCTGCACCTCACAACAAGGGTAGAAAAGGGAAGATAAGCAGAAAGCTTCCTGAGGGCTGTGGAAGGACAGCTGACCAGTTCTTTCCCTCCTCTTTTCACTCAATGGCAAGCTGTCAGTACTCCTTTAATTTAACCCTGCATCTGCCATACTGCAGGAAAATATTCAGGAGCAATTACTGTTACAAGAGAAAATGTATATGTGGTTCATTTACTGAAGTGATAAATTGAGGGACAACATTTCCCTCTGGATTTTTGTCCTGTTATGGGAGGGAAAGAGGAATAGCATATGAAATAGGAGTGTTTGTGTATGTTAATATTCATACTTATTGAACACGTGTTTATGCAGATTTATTATCTCTACTGTATATAATTATATATAAAATCCAACTAAACTTCATGTGTATGGTGTTAAGTCACAATCTGTTTCTCTTTGGAACCCCATTCTGTGTACAAACATTTTTGCAACACATGTGGATTAGTGGTGGGAGTAGATAGTTTAAAAATGTTATGTTAAAGCAACAACTTAAGTCAGCATGTTAAAGGAATGTGAAAATCAAAATAGTACTGTAATTTCTCTCTGCTAGTGGAAATCCTAAAATGTGGGGACATATAGATTTCTTTATATGTATACAAATGTCCCATCTGTTGTTGATTTCCCCTGGAAGAATCTTAGATATACTAAACTTCTCAATAAATATTATTTTACTTTTTAGCAAAGAAAATTAACTACTTACCTAGTAAAAGAAATGTTTGAGTTTACCATTTTGCCCTTTTTATAGTCAGATATTAGTGCTAGTGCTGCTCTGATGATCCCAGATTTTATTCCGTAGCATATTCAGATAGATTTTATAAGTCTGAATAAATTCTTGTAACTAGCTAGTTGGATTAATTACAAATGGGTTTCTGACTAGTCAGATTTTAGAGTATTAAAAGACAGCAAATGTAATTGCATAGTATCAACCATTTCCAAATGCACAATGACACCAATCAGAGTGGACTTAGCTATGTTGAAATAAACAATTCCATATGTATGTCACTCACATCACAAGATATTTAAATATATTCAAACCCAGTCTTCCCACAGTGTTGCTTGCTAGAAATTAATACAGAAAGCCCTCAGGATGCTTGGCCAGTGGCATGGAAAGTGACACAGTAAACATTTGTTTACTGTTCTTAGAATTGTGTATACTGCACTTTGGTGGTGTTTAATCATTACTGTTTGGCTAATTTTTCTTTTTCACAACAAAGATAAAGAATTATATATTGGAGCCGGCAGTCATGGTGCCTGTCAGACACATACCCTTTTTGGCTCATACTGCCTTACCTTAAAGCCCTTGCTCAAAAGGCCAAGGCCATAATTTGTGCAGAGAAAAGAAATTTATTTTCTCAAATAAATTTTACTGAGAAGTAAAAACTAGGGCTAAATTCAAGCATGGTTGGATTTAGAAGCTCACATATTGGATTTAATAGCTGGTGTCTATCTGTTGCCCAGCTTGGCCAGGCTTTCTTCCTCATTTTGGCTTCATTTTTAGGATCCATGTGGTCACAAGATGGCGGCAGCTGCTCCAGCCTCACACCTCCTTAAGTTAAAACCAAACAGAGAGGGGAAATGTCCTTTCTGTTTAAATATCTCTTCTGGTTATTCAAATAGAAGTCCTGAGATTAGTTCTGATTTATTCTGACTTAGTTGGCTTAAGTTAAGTGCCTATTCCTAGAGCAACCTCTGCAGCCAGGGGAATTCAAAATTCTCATTGGTTAGATCCAGGCCTTCTGTTCCATCTCTGGAGCTTGGAATTGAGACCCAATTCAAAGCACATAGTTTAAAAGTTGGGCAGGAGTATTGTTCTTAGAATAAAGAGGAGTGACCTGCCAGAGAACCAAAACATCCGCAATGCTCACATCATTTTTTTTTCCCCATCAGGTGAATTCAACTTTTTAAATGGGAATAGGAAATTTATGTACATTTACCAGTTCCAATCTAGGGGGGAATATGGAGGAAGCTCTAATATTCCCACCGTGTCACTTACTGGCTTTGTGATCTTCAGCAGATTCTAATATCTGATCTTTCTTCTCCCCAGTGGCAAAATGGAGATAATGTTGTCTTCCTACCTACCTCACAGCTAGTTGCGAAAACCCATACAGGTAACGTTTATAGTAAAAATCACAGTGCCTAACATTCAATGAGCAGTTAATATAGAAACTATATTGTTTAATCCTTACACTAATTCTGTACAGCAACTACTATAATACTTATTTTAAATTAAAGACCTAAGGCTTAGAGTGGTTAAGTAATTTTCCCAACATCACACAGTCATTAAATGAGTGAGTTAATCCCCATGTCTATCTCACTACCAAGTTCATGCTATAGCCAGCATGACACATGTAGCCATATGACATAGGGGATCATCACTGGATTCCATCAATTCTAAGATTCATCTATTTTCTCATTTTAACATCTTTAAAATCAGCATGCATCTTATAAGCGATGGTCAGGGGCCAATCATGACATGGTAGCTGTTATTTGCTTATGTGTGAACTTGGTCATTGCTGTTCTTCTTGTTATTTCAATCGGTTTTGGTACATGTGTTGAGTATAAATGCTATGGAAAATGTTATCAAAAACATTACATTATGATTTGACATTGAAACAGAAATACACAGAAACGGAGCAATGAAGCCTAAATGTGATATAGTGAAGCACACATTCATCCCTGAAGGAATATGCACAAGTTCACACTTTCTAATTATGCAATAACTACACGCTTTATGGGGTCTTAGAAAGGAAGATGCCCCAAAGAAGAAGCTGTGTCGCGTTTGCTCTAGATGATGTGTGTTAACGGACAAATGCCAAGATTTACTGAAGCCATAATGAATTCATTTTGCTTGTATTTTCCTTTCTCTGTAGGAATATGGTGATAAATATCTGTGTCCAAGTAAGTCTCAATGATATGTTTATTAAATATAAAATACAAGTGTTAAGATTTAAACTGTGACACAATTTAACTGGTATTTCTTTTCCTTTCTTTCTTTCTTTCCTTCCTTTCTTTTTTTTTTTTTTCAACGTTTATTTATTTTTGGGACAAAGAGAGACAGAGCATGAACAGGGGAGGGGCAGAGAGAGAGGGAGACGCAGAATTGGAAACAGGCTCCAGGCTCTGAGCCATCAGCCCAGAGCCTGATGCGGGGCTCGAACTCACGGACCGCGAGATCGTGACCTGGCTGAAGTCGGACGCTTAACCGACTGCGCCACCCAGGCGCCCCTCTTTCTTTTTTTTAAGACAGAGAAAGAGAGAGAGAGAGAGAGCATGAACAGTAGAGGGAGAGAGAATCTTAAGCAGCCTCCATGCCAGCACAGAGCCTGACATGAGACTGATCTCCACCCTGAGATCATGATCTAATCTGAAATCAAGAGTCAGGCACTCAACCGACTGAGCCAGGGGCCCATAATAAGCATGTATTAATGCATATAAGACATTTGTGTTTCTTGCTGTTTGTGGAGTCTTAGATCTATGGAATATGGATTTTATTGGAGAAATAAGGGAAAGTTTTATATTTTGAGGAGTTTTCTTACAGATTCATAGTGAACCAACCATTTTCAGGGTAAATTTAGTCTAAATATTAAGTCATTCATTTTAAAAGTTAAATTATTGAAGATTTAGGGGCACCTGGGTGGCTCAGTTGGTTAAGTGTCCGACTTCGGCTTAGGTCATGATCTCACCATTCCTGAGTTCAAGCCCCATGTCAGGTTCTGTGCTGACAGCTCAGAACCTGAGTCTGTTTCAGATTCTGTGTCTCCCTCCCTCTCTCTCTCTCTCTCTCTCTCTCTGCCCCTTCCCCCTCATGTTCTGTCTCCATCTTTCGAAAATAAGTAAACATTAAAAAAGATTTTTTTTAATTATTGGAGATTTGGAAGGGAGAACCTCAGAAAAATTACAAGTACTTTATTATTCATCTAACAAAACTAAGAGAAAAAAATATATATAATTATATGATTGCCTAAAAAAATAGAAACAAGAACAAATTTCAGGCCAGGTAATTGCTCAACCTAGCCTTTTTTTTTTTTTAAACCACAAAATGACAAATATGAACAGATATGGGTATATGGGCCTCAAAGTATGTTGAAATTAGTTTTTAGTTCGGGGCTTAACATAACTTTCAGCTGTATTTCTACCTTCATATAAAATAGAAAATTTAAAATATATTCTTCATCATCCATAGCTATAAGTTCATAGGGAGGAAGGAGGAATCAGTTGAAATCCAGAAGCCCTTCTTACCATTAATGATTCTCCTTCTTCCAAATAATTCAACCTTAAGTTACTTAGGGGTGCTTGGGTGGCTCAGGTGGTGAAGTGTCCAACTTCAGCTCCGGTCATGATTTCACAGTTTGTGGGTTTGAGCCCCACATCGGGCTCTGTGCTGACAGCTCAGAGCCTGGAGTCTGCTTCAGATTTTTTATCTCCCTCTCTCTCTGCCTCTCCCCCACGCACACTGTCTCTCTCTCTCTCTCTCTCTCTCTCTCTCTCTCTCTCTCTCTCTCTTTCTCCCTCTCAGAAATATGTAAGCATTTAAAAAATTTAAAAAAGACTTTATGAACTTTTAAGTTACTAAACGATTTCTCATAAAACAAATATTAGAAAGAAAGGGCATTCATTCTCAACTTACTTAAAGCATTTGCTTAAAAACCCCATTTTGATCAACCTTGTAGTTATTAAGCTGCAGAAGTTCGCAAGAATTTTTATTCAGAGACTGAAATCACTGAATGAAATAAAATCAGGTTTGGCTCAATATTGCATCAGGAATTCTCGTTAGCAGAGGCTGGGCATGTTTCCTTGGGGGCTGAACCTACTTACAACTGTTTGTAGATGGTGGTTTTCTAGGTCTTCATAGGTTCAGCAAGAACAGAGTCTTTTACCACTAAATCATGTTGGAGAACATTTTTTTTAAAATTTTCTAGGAAAATGGCAATATGCTATAGTTCCAAATCTCAGGAAATTTTATTTCTAATTTCATATCCTTGGAACTCTACAGATTTACACGTTAATCTTAAGAATTCCTTAAACCGTGCAGTTTGTGAATGAGTAATAATGGATACGTTCTTGGAAATCACTGCTGTTATTGCTACCAGTACTAAGTAATCTTGGGATAATGCCTTTCCATTTACAGGATCCTTTGGCATGTATTGTCTTGCTAAATTCTTTCATATTTATTGTCGAATCCCTAATCACTGAGGAGAAAATATAATATTTTATCTCATATACTGGTATCTGTATGTTGACTTCAATCTTTTATTTCTTTTTTTTTTAATTTAATTTTTTATTTTTTAAAATTTATATCCAAATTAGTTAGCATCTAGTGCAACAATGATTTCAGGAGTAGATTCCTTAGTGCCCCTTGCCCATTTAGCCCATCCCCCCTCCCACAACCCCTCCAGTAACTCTCAGTTTGTTCTCCATATTTATGAGTCTCTTCTGTTTTGTCCCCCTCCCTGTTTTTATATTATTTTTGCTTCACTTCCCTTATGTTCACCTGTTTCATATCTTAAAGTCCTCATATGAGTGAAGTGATATGATTTTTGTCCTTCTCTGACTAATTTCACTTAGCATAATACCCTCCAGTTCCATCCACATAGTTGCAAATGGCAAGATTTCATTCTTTTTGATTGCCCAGTAATACTCCATTGTGTGTGTGTGTGTGTATGTACACTATATATATAATATATATACTATATATATATATAGTATATATATTATATATATGTATATATGTATATGGATATATATATGTATATATATATATATCTGTTGTTGCCTGAGTTGTTAATGTTAGCCATTCTGACAGGTATAAGGTGGTATATCATTGTGGTTTTGATTTGTATTTCCCTGATGATGAGTGATGTTGAGCATTTTTTAATGTGTCGGTTGGCCATCTGGATGTCTTCTTTGGAGAAGTGTCTATTCATGTCTTTTGCCCATTTCTTCACTGGATTATTTGTTTTTTGGGTGTTGAGTTTGATAAGTTCTTTATAGATTTTGGATACTAACCCTTTATCTGATATGTCATTTGCAAATATCTTCTCCCATTCTGTAGGTTGCCTTTTTAGTTTTGCTGATTGTTTTCTTTGCTGTGCGAAGTTTTTTATTTTGTTGAGGTCCCACTAGTTAATTTTTGCTTTTGTTTCCCTTGCCTCCAGGGATGTGTTGTGTAAGAAGTTGCTGTGGCTGAGGTTGAAGAGGTTTTTGCCTGCTTTCTCCTCGAGGATTTTGATGGCTTCCTGTCTTATCTTACATTTAGGTCTTTCATCCATTTTGAGTTTATTTTTGTGTATGGTGTAAGAAAGTGGTCCAGGTTCATTCTTCATGTCGCTGTCCAGTTTTCCCTACACCACTTGCTGAAGAGACGGTCTTTATTCCATTGGATAGTCTTTCTTGCTTTGTCAAAGATTAGTTGGCCATATGTTTGTGGGTCCATTTCTGGGTTCTCTATTCTGTTCCATTGATCTGAGTGTCTGTTCTTGTGCCAGTGCCTTACTGTCTTGATGATTACAGCTTTGTAATACAGCTTGAAGTCTGGGATTGTGATGCCTCCTGCCTTGTTTTTTTGTTTGTTTGTTTGTTTGTTTTTTCAAGATTGCTTTGGCTATTCGGGGTATTTTCTGGTTCCATACAAATTTTAGGATTATTTGTTCTAGCTCTGTGAAGAATGCTGGTGTTATTTTGATAGGGATTGCATTGAATATGTAGATTGCTTTGGGTAGTATCAACATTTTAACAATATTTGTTCTTCCTATCCAGGAGCATGAAATCTTTTTCCATTTTTTTGTGTTTTCTTCAATTTCTTTCATAAGCTTTGTATAGTTTTCAGTGTATAGATTTTTCACCTCTTTGGTTAGGTTTATTCCTAGGTATTTTATGGTTTTTGGTGCAACTGTAAATGGGATCGATTCCTTGATTTCTCTTTCTGTTGCTTCATTGTTGGTGTATAGGAATGCAACTGATTTCTGTGTGTTGATTTTATATCCTGCAACTTTGCTGAATTCAAAATTAATTCTAGTAGTTTTTTGGTGGAATCTTTTGGGTTTTCCATATAGAGTTTCATGTCATCTGCGAAGAGTGAAAGTTTGACCTCCTCCTAGTCGATTTGGATGCCTTTTATTTCTTTGTGTTGTCTGATTGCAGAGGCTAAGATTTCCAATACTATGTTGAATAACAGTAGTGAGAGTGGACATCCCTGTCTTGTTGCTGACCTTAGGGGGAAAACTCTCAGTTTTTCCCCATTGAGGATGATATTAGCATTGGCTCATTCATATATGGCTTTAATAGTCTCGAGGTATGCTCCTTCTATCCCTACTTTCTTGAGGATTTTTATCAAAAAAGGATACTGTATTTTGTCAAATGCTTTCTCTGCATCTATTGAGAGGATCTTGTTCATCAGGGAGATTGATCTATAGTTCTCCTTTTTAGTGGGGTATTTGGTTTTGGAATCAAGATAATGATGGCTTCATAGAAAGACTTTGGAAGTATTGCTTCCATTTCTATTTTTTGGAACAGCTTCAAGAGAATAGGTATTAACTCCTTCTTAAATGTTTGGTAGAATTCCCCTGGAAGGCCATCTGGCCCTGGACTCTTGTTTTTTGGCAGATTTTTGATTACTAATTCGATTTCCTTACTGGTTATGGGTCTGTTCAAATATTCTATTTCTTCCTGTTTCAGTTTTGGTAGTGTATATGTTTCTAGGAATTTGTCCATTTCTTCCAGATTGCCCATTTTATTGGCATATAATTGCTCACAATATTCCCTTATTATTGTTTTTACTTCTGCTGTGTTGGTTGTGATTTCTCCTCTTTCATTCTTGATTTTATTTATTTGGGTCCTTTCCTTTTTCTTTTTGATCAAACTGGCTAAAAGTTTATCAATTTTGTTAATTCTTTCAAAGAACCAGCTCTGGTTTCACTGATCTGTTCCACAGTTTCTTTGGTTTCAATAGCATTAATTTTTGCTCTAATCTTTATCATTTCCTGTCTTCTGCTGATTATTTGTTTTATTTCCTGTTCTTTTTCCAGCTCCTTCAGGCATAAGGTTAGATTGTGTATCTGAGATCTCTCTTCCTTCTTTAGGAAGGCCTGGATTGCTATATACTTTCTTCTTATGACCGCCTTTGCTGCGTCCCAGAGATTTTGGGTTGTGGTGTTATCATTTTCATTGACTTCCATATACTTTTTAATTTCCTCTTTAACTGCTTGGTTAGCCCATTCATTCTTTAGTAGGATGTTATTCAGTCTCCAAGTATTTGTTACCTTTCCAAATTTTTTCTTGTGGTTGATTTCGAGTTTCATAGCATTGTGGTCTGAAAATATGCATGGTATGATCTCGATCTTTTTGTACTTACTAGGGCTGATTTGTGTCCCAGTATATGGTCTATTTTGGAGAACATTCCATGTGCACTGGAGAAGAATGTATATTCTTTCTGCTTTAGGATGAAATGTTCTGAATATATCTGTTAAGTGCATTTGGTCCAGTGTATCATTCAAAGCCATTGTTTCCTTGTTGATTTTTTGATGAGATGATCTGCCCATTGCTGTGAGTGTGGTGTTGAAGTTCCCTACTATTATGATATTACTATTGATGAGTTTCTTTATGTTTGTGATTAATTGATCTATATATTTGGGTGTGTCCACATTTGGCGTAAACATGTTTACAATTGTTAGGTCTTCTTGGTGGATAGACCCCTTGATTATGATATAATGCCCTTCCACATCTCTTGATACAGTCGTTATTTTAAAGTCTAGATTGTCTGATATAAGTATGGCTACTCCCGCTTTCTTTTGTTGACCATTAGCATGATAGATGGTTCTCCATTCCCTTATTTTCAATCTGAAGGTGTCTTTAGGTCTAAAGTGGGTCTCTTGTAAACAGCATATAGATGGATCTTGTTTTCTTATCCATTCTGTTACCCTATGTCTTTGGATTGGAGCATTGAGTCCATTGACGTTTAGAGTGAGTACTGAAAGATATAAATTTATTGCCATTATGTTGCTTGTAGAGTTGGAGTTTCTGGTGGTGTTCTCTGGTCCTTTCTAGTCTTTGTTGCTTTTGGTACTTATGTATGTATGTATGTATGTATGTATGTATGTATGTATGTATTCTTTTCTCCCCTCAGAGTGTCCCCCTTAAAATTTCTTACAGAGCTGGCTTAGTGGTTATGAACTCCTTTAATTTTTGTTTGGGAAACTTTAATGTCTCCTTCTATTTTGAATGACAGCCTTGCTGGATAAAGAATTCTTGGCTGCATATTTTTTTAATTCAGCACATTGAATATATCCTGCCACTCCTTTCTGGCCTGTCAAGTTTCTGTGGATAGGTCTGCTGAAACCTGATCTGTCTTCCCTTGTAAGTTAAGGACTTTTTTTCCCTTGCTGCTCTCATGATTCTCTCCTTGCCTGAGTATTTTGTGAATTTGACTATGTTATGCCTTGTTGATGGTCGGTTTTTGTTGAATTTTTATGGGAGTCCTCTCTACTTCCTGGATTTTGATGTCTGTGTCTTTCCCCAGGTTAGGAAAGTTTTCCTCTATGATTTGCTCACATAACCCTTCAACCCCTATTTCTCTCTCTTCCTCTTCTGGGACCCCTATGATTCTGATGTTGTTCCTTTTTAATGAGTCACTGATTTCTCTAATTCTTATATCGTGCTCTTTTGCCTTAATCTCCCTCTTTTTTTCTGCTTCATTATTCTCTATAAGTTTGTCCTCTATATCGCTGATTCTCTGTTCTGCCTCATCCATCCTTGCCACCGCTGCATCCATCCCTGATTGCAGCTCGGTTATAGCACTTTTAATTTCATTCTATTTTTTACTTCTCTTATCTCTGCAGAAAGGGATTCTAATCTATTTTCAACTCCAGCTAGTATTCTTATTATTGTGATTCTAAATTCTGGTTCAGATATCTTGCTTGTATCTGTGTTAGTTAAATCCCTGGCTGTCGTTTCTTTGTGCTCTTTCTTTTGGGGCGAATTCTTTTGTTTTATCATTTTGAAGGGAGAAAAGGAATTAATGAGGTAGAAAAATTAAAATTAAAAAAATATTAAAATAAAAAATTAAAATCATATCAACACAAAAAAATCGAATAAATGATGCTAGATCCTAGGTGTGTTTTGGTCTGGGTGTTGAAAAGTTTGACAGATTAGAGAAAAAAAAGGGGGGGGGGGAAAAAGGAAATCATTTGAGAATATGAAAAAATGAACACTGAAATAGACTAAAATGAGATGATGGGAGTAAAATAGAATTTGAAACAATTTACACAAAAGTAAAGAATATAGCAGAAAAAAATTAAAGAAAAATATTTTTAGTAAAAATTGAAAAAAAAATTAATTTTTTCTTTCAGTATTCAAGAAAAAGAAAAAAAGAAAAAAAGAAAAAAGAAAAAAAAGAAAAAAAAAGAAAATTGAATAGATGGGCCTGCTAACAGATTGAAATAGGACTGAAATTACTTTGTTTTCTTGTAGGAGTCAGACCATGAAGCGCTTTATAGTCCATAAACTATGTAGGCCGGTGAGACTTGTGTTCTTGAAGAGTGAGGTTGGGCCAGTTGGGCGGGGCTCAGTGTAACAGCTCCGTTCTCCACTAGATGGCGCTGCTAGTCTACTGGGGTGGGGCGTTCATATGTGCGTATGCGCATGCGCAGAGCGGTGAAAATGGATGTCACCCGCCCAGTCTCTAGCACTCTGTTCTCCCCGATCAGCAATCGCGCACCCGTCCTGTCTTCAGCGCTCACCAGCTCCCCGCCTTTTCACTGTTCGTGACCAGGCCCCAGGCAGTACCTATCTCCCGAGTTTTGTCTCAGATGCGGCTGTTTTCCCCAGCCCCTTACTTCTGAAGGACTGCGGCTTTGACCCGTTCCGCCCCTCTGCGGGAGGGTCTCACCGAGCAATGGCCGAATGAGCAATGGCCAAATGAGCAATGGCTGAATGTCGGCTGCACACAGGAACGCTTGCTGGACCCTGCTGCTGCCAGTGCCCTAAGACTGTGGCCAGGTGCCATCCCGCCCCAGAAAAAGTTCGCGAGACAGTGTAGCAGCAGCGTTTCAGGGATTATGGAAAATCACAACACACATCTGGCACCGGACTTCACCCTTAACGACCTTGTTCCAGCACCAGCGAATGTGGCCGTTTTCTGGGGTCTGCTGGGACCAGGTGACCTCAACAGTCTCTACCAAATGTCCTTCCAGCAGTGGAACCGCTTTCCCCGTGTGGCCCAAGAACCTCCCGGACCCGACTCTGCTCCTGGGGATTCGCCCTTCCCGCCAGGACACCAGAGCCAGGTATTGAGCTGCGGAGTTGCAGCCTTTGCGCTCCCCTCATTTACAGTCTTAATGGAATTTAAACCCTCTCCTTTCTCCCTTTTTAGTTTAGTCCCTGCGGCTGTTTCCAATTTTCCACTTTCTCTCCAGCTGCTTTTGGGGAGGGGTGCTTTTCCCATATTCTCCGCGCCCCACCCCGTCCTCTCTCCGGCTGCAAAAGCACCTCCCTTCTCGCGGCTTCTTGCTCCCTAAGTTCACCTCTCCACGCTGCGTACCTGCTGAATTCTGTGGTTCAGGTTTTGCAGATTGTTGTGTTAATCCTCCAATCAGTTTTCTAGGTGTGCAGGATAGTTTAGTGTTGGTCTGGCTGTATTTCATGGACGCGAGACACACAGAAAGCGTCCAGGCTGTTCCGCCATCTTGGCTCCTCCCCCCCAGAAACCAGTCTTTTTATTTCAAAGGAATATCTGTGCTCCACTTGGTAGAGACCCCCAAGGTTATGTACTGTGCCTGTGAGAACAATTTCCCCATCGCTCATGATAGTATTAGAATGGTCTTGATACAATGTGTGAAAGTAAGGGTTGGAAATTTCTGGCATACTCAAGAATGGTGTGAAATATAAATTATTGGAAAGGAAGCTGGTTAATGCCTTGAAAACTTGAAAACAAAAAGGAGAAAACAAGCTTTTACCCCACTTCAGAAATGGTCAGTATTAGTCGAAATTATTCTGTGTCTGGCTTTTTTTTTTTTAATTTAAATATTCTGTCATGCCGACACAAGCACATCTTAATTCAGAACTTTGGTGTTGGGACATTGATTTGGGACTCTGGATTCTGCTTGCATTCATGAAAAAAAAAAAGGATTATTTTAAAATGCAGTCTTTCATGAACTGAGCATTTTTATTTTGAATGGAACTTTCCTTATTTGTTCTGTTACATGTATATGTTTATACTTTTTCTTTATCAGGATGACGAGAACATTTAAATTCTCAAGATGGACTCCAAACATTACTGCCAGTTAAGGGCATGTTCATTCAAACCGGGGTCCCTGGCAAGCTCCAGTAAACAGAGCCCCCACAGCATGAATCAGCAGGAGGAAAAGATAGGTTGAGAGGCAGTCAGCAGAAGCTCATATTTGCACATGTTTATTTTCAATAATTAGGCATAGTGTTAATAGAAACATCCATTTGAAGCAAAGGCTGCTTATTTGCACAAACAGTGGAAAGATGTGGTACTGGAGTTTTACTATGAAGACTACAAAATTAACTAAGCAAGAAACAGTCAATTCAATGTAAATTTAAGAACATGTTTTCAAACAGAATTAGGAAATAAAACTTGGTGTCTGAACCTCAAAATGCCTAGGCATTTCAAGGCCGTGTTCTTAACATTGGTAGTTTTCTTTTAAAAGCTTTAGTGGGATATAATTCACATGCCATACAATTTTTTCTTTTAGAGTCTACAATTCAGTATCCTTCAAGATATTCAGGGTTGTGTATCCATCACCGCAATCAATCTTAGAACATGTTTATTGCCCTAAAAAGACACCTGCACCCCTTAGCCATCACTCTCAAACCCCTCACACTCCCCCTTACCCTAGGCAACCACCAATCAACTTTGTGACTCTATACTTTTGCCGATTCTTTAGACATTTCATATAAATAGAATATGTGTCTTTGAGGCTGATTCTTTAACTTAGTGTCGTGTTTACAAGGTCCAACCATGTTGTAGCATGTATCAATACTTAATTTATTTTTATTGCTGAATAATATCCCACTGTAGGGGTACACCAGATTTCATTTGTTTCTTCATTAGTTGATGGACATTTGGGTTGTTCCTACCTTTTGGTTATTGTGAGTAATGCTGCTATGACCATTCTTGGACAAGTTTTTGGGTGGACATATATTTTCATTCTCTTCGGTAAATACCTAGGAGTGGAATTGCCGGGTCATATGGTAACTCCATGTTTAACCTTTCTAAAAACTCTCAGAGTCGGGAGCTTGGGTGGCTCAGTCAGTTAAGTGTCTGACTCGTGATTTTGGCTCAGGTCATGATCTTGTGGTTTGTGAGACCGAGCCCTGCTTGGGGCTCTGCACTGACAGCTGGGAGCCTGTTCGGGATTCTCTTTCTCCCTCTTTCCCTCTGCCCCTCCCCTGCTCCTACTCTTACTTTCTCTCAAAATAAATAAGTAAACATTAAAAAAAGGCTTCTAAAGTGTTTCCTAAAGTGGCTGCAGCATTTTATATGCCCACCAGTGATGTACAATCATTCCAATTTCTCCATATCCTGTCCAGTACTTGTCATTCTCTTTATGTGGGGTGTGTGTGTGTGTGTGTGTGTGTGTGTGTGTGAGAGAGAGAGAGAGAGAGAGAGAGAGAAAGAGAGAGAGAGAGAGAGAGAGAGAGAGAGAATTATTGCCATTCTAGCAGCTGTGAAGCGATATCTCACTATGGTTTTACTTTCCATTTTCCTGTTGGCCAATGATGCTAAATATCTTTACATGGGCTTATTGGATATTTGGAGACCTATCTATTCAGATCCTTTGCCCATTTTTAATTGGGTTATTTGTCTTTTTATTATTGGGTTTTACTAGCTGTTTGTATATTCTAGATATGTGTTCTTTATCAGATAGATGATTTGCAAAGATTTTCTCTTATGAGTTGTCTTTTCACCCCCCCCCCCTTTTTTTTAAGAGAGAGACAGAGAGAGCATGAATGGGAGAGGGGCAGAGAGAGAGGGGGACAGAGGATGTGAAGTGGGCTCTGTGCTGACAGCAGTGAGCCTGAGGTGGGGCCCGAACTCATGGGCCTGGAGATTACAACCTGAACCGAAGTCGAACACTCAACTGACTGAGCCACCCAGGCGCCCCTTCACTTTCTTACAATGTCCTCTGAGGCACAAAAGTTTTTAATTTTGATGACATCTAGTTTATCTATGTTTTTCTTTTGTTGTTGTCTATAGCTAAGAAACCCTTGCTGGATCCAAGGTTACAAACATTTACTCCTAAGTTTTCTTCTGATATTTTTATAATTTTTACCTCTTTGGTTCAATCCTTTGATTCATTTTGAGTTAATGTTTGTATACGGTATGAGGTAGAGGTCCAGTTTTATTATTTGCCATAAGAATACTCAGCAGAACCAGCACCAATTGTTGAAAAGACTATTTAATTGTCTTCTCATCTTTATCAAAATCAGTCGGCTAAATGTGAGGGTTTATCTCTGGACTCTCAATTCTATTCCATTTTTCTGTATGTCTATTTTTATGCTAGTACCACATTTTTTCAATCACTATAGATTTCTAGGAGGTTTTGAAATTGGGAAATGTGAACCCTCTAAAATTGTTCTTTTTTTTTTTTTTTAAATCCTTTTGGCTATTTTGGTTCCTTTGAATTTCCACATGAACTTTGGGGTTAATTTGCTAACTTCTGCAAAGAAGTGATCTGGGTCTTTAGATCAATTTATTTTAACAATATTAAGCCTTCCAATCTGTAAACATGGATGTCTTTCTATTTATTTGGATCTTTAATTTCTTTCAGCAATGCTTGTAATTTTCATTGTGTTTTTCATTTCTTCAATTAAATTTATTGCTAAGTATTTCATTACTTTGCTGAACTAGCTTATCAGTAAGTAGTTCTATTTTTACAACAACCTTTCAATAGCAATTTAACACTTATGGATTTGATCACGTTCTCAATGCTTTTTGATAAGATTAGAACATTCTGGGTTATGACAACACATTGTCTGAAAAACACATAAAACATTTTTCATTCTTCTTTTAGGTAAATTGATACTATGGTTGAATAACAAGCAGCATAATCCGTTTTGTGGTAATGAAGTTCCATTATTTTGTATGTTATTGGTTTAGTTAATAATCTAGATCTGAACTTCGGAAAGCCACAAATTAGGTACATAAAATTCTCTAAAGCATTTTTCTTTTCTCAAAAAGAGGTCCCCAAACCAGCTGTAACGACATCACTTGGAAAAATTGTTAGACATTCTTGAGTCCCGTCTCAGATTTACTGAATCAGAAACTCTGGAGCTGGGGCCCAGTGCTATGTTTCACCAAGCCCTTCAGCTGATTCTAAAGCATGTTAGACTTTGCAAACCACCACTACAAGTCACTGGTTCTCCAGCTTGGACTTCAGAATCATCTCAAAGAATTTTAACAGTACAAAAACATATTCCTCCTTTCATTTCAGACATAAATGAAACAGAATTTCTGGGACTGGAGGCTAAGAAGCCATATTTGTTAAAAGAGCATCATAGCTAATTCTGATGTATCTATTTGTGATCCGTTGCTCCAAATCACCATATAGTCCCCTCGTTAGAGGGGATTGCTAGAAGTTTTGAAGCTGGTGAAAAAGTTAGTGAATTGTTAGCATTTTAGGTGTTATATTTTAATCTTGGTAGCTAAAAGAAGCTAATATACACTTATATTTTATTAATTGTGTAACATTTTAATGATAGGGCAATTTCAAGTGACTTAAAATATTGACAATATAATTTTTTTACAATATAATTAGTTTTTAAATAAAGTTTTCTTCTTTACTTAAACCTGGACTTAAACCAGGGGTTGGTAAACTTTATGTATAAAGTTTCATAGAGTAAATATTTTAGTCTTTGAGTTCATCCACAGAGATAAAACACAAGATACCCCATTAAATTTAAATTTTAGATAAACCACAAAATTTTTTGTTGTATAAATATGTCTTAATTATTGCATGGGTCATACTTCTATTAAAAATTATTTTTCAATTTATCTGAAATTCAAATGGAACTAAACTTCTTATATTTTTTATTTGCTAAATCTGGCAACCCTATCCATATGGCATTTGACTCCATTGCAACTATTCAACTTGCACATTGTGATAAAAAACAGCGATGGACTGGGGCACCTGGGTGGCTCTGTCGGTTAAGCATCAACATTGGCTCAGGTCATGATCTCAAGGTCATGATCTCAAGGTGAGTTTGAGCCCCATGTCGGTCTCTGTGCTGATAGCTCAGAACCTGGAGCCTACTTCAGATCTGTGTCTCCCTCTCTCTCTGCCCTTCTCCCGCTCACACTCTCTCTCTCTCTCCATCAAAAATAATAAATAAACATTAAAAAAAATTAAAAAAATTAAAAAACCAGCCACGGACAGTATAAGCAAATGGGCATACATAGCTGTGTTCCAGTAAAACTTTATTTACAGAAATAGGTGCATGGGTGGGGTCCTTGCCCAAAAAGGGACACATGTAGTGTGACTCAGGTGCCTTCTTCAGTCCATCTCTTCCTTCCCCCACCTAACCCTGAACGTCAAATTTGTCTTATCACACTGTCCTGATTACTGAAGCTTTATAGTAAGTCTTGAAATTAGGTAGTGTGATGATTCAACTTTTCTTTCCCCCTTAAATTGTTCTGGTTATTCTATGTCCTTTGCATTTCCATATAAATGTTAGGATTGACTTTTCAGTTTCTACTGAAGCTTTTTGGGTTATTGATCGAAACTGTATTGAATTTGTATAGTTCAGTTTAGGAAGAACTGACGTTTTGACAACCTCAGTCCTTCTGATCTATGAACGTTACTTACTTTGATTACCCTCAGCAGTGTTCTTGTAGTTTTAATATATACATCTTGTTAGATTTAACATACTTTTGTTGGATTTGTCTCTTACTACTTGTTTGATGCTATTTTATACAGTACTTAAGAAATTTAATTTGTGATTTTTCAGAGCTTAAATATAAAAATATAACTGATTTTTGCATGTTGACCTTATATCCACTCATTAGATCCAATAGTTTTTTTTTTTTTTTCCTGTTTGGCGAATTCTTGGCATTTTTTATATAGACAATTATATTAGTTTCAAGTAAAAAGTTTTATTATTATTTTTTCCCAATCTGTATGCTTTATAGTTCCTCACCCTCTCTAGTTGCCCTGGTTAGGATCTCCCATACAATTTTGAGTAGGACTAATGAGAACAGCGCTATTTCTTTTTAATCTAAAAAAAAAAGTTTTACATACTATTACATGATATTTGGAAAGGTGGGGGAGGGGCTTTAAAATATAAAATTAGATATTCTTAAATTTTTTAATCCTCAGGAAAAATCAATTAACAAAATTTTAGAAAGAAAAAAATAGACTGTGCAAAGTTTGACACTAAAATTTGACAACTGAGATAGGAGGGCCTTGGAGATCAATTCATCCAGTTCTCTTGCACAAATAGGGAGACTGAGGTTCTCAGTTGAAGTGACGGGCAAAGTTGGGGCTCCTAATCAGAGCTCTACACTCAGCCTCATTCTCTTTTTCTTAAAATACAATCTCTTGGAAGAAGATGAAGTCTCTACAGCCATTAGCTTAATTTTTAAAAAAAAAATTTAAATTTATTTTTGAGAGAGAGAGAGAAAGAGAAAGCAGGGGAAGGGCAGAGAGAATTCCAAGCAGGCTCCACACTGTCAGTGCAGAGCCCCTTGAGGGGCTTGAACTCATGAACTGTGAGATCATGCCCTGAGCTGAAACCAAGAGTTGGCCTCTTATCCGACTTAGCCACCCAGGCGCCCCATTAGCTTAAGTTTTGGAACTCTCCCAACTCATTACATCAAGAAAATGCTCTAGCCTTGTGCTTGGAGGAGTGGTCCTTTCTGTCTGAGCCCTGCCCTCTGCAGGAGCTATTTAGAGATAGGTACTGATTCTTGGATCCACCCCCAGAGATTCTGACTTAATTGGTCTAGGATATAGCCTGGGCATTGGGGTTTTTAGCAACTCCCTATGTGATTTTAATGTGCTACCATTCTTGTTCCTTGGGCTGTTTGGTGCTCAGAACCTTAGGTGGAAGCTTGTTATAATCTTAGAGTCAGATATGATTCAGGTGTTTGGGATTTTAATAGACACCAGGCCCCGGATCCCCTTCTTCAGATAGTGTAACTGTGTGGTGTACATTGCCCTTGGCCTACTGCCTGTGTGGGCCTGCATAGGTCTTACAGGGTAATTTCTGCTGCCGGGGAAACAGCCTTTCTGTGCATCGACTTTCAATGACCTTCCAGCCGTGATTCCCTCCCGGCCTTCACCTGCAGATGTCTGCCTGACTGTTCTCACCAGCTGGCTCGGCAGAACCACTCACGCCATCTGTGCTGAGCTGTCTGGACTGAGAGGGTTTGGACAGAGGGCGGACTTTCCTGTGGAGTCAAAGGTCAGCTGTGCTGCCCTGGCTGAGAGCAAAGATTTTCTAGCTAGCTCTACCTTGTTATAGCAAGTTCTACCACTGTGTCTTAAATTGCCAGGAATTGCTAGGTGAGTCCTTCCTCTATCCTTGGCTAGTCTGCCATTCTCCTAATAAATATATATATTTTATTTATTTATTATTATTTATTATACTATATATATAGTAAAAAAAAACCAGCACAAAGTGGCATATTTGCATAGCAATGGAAGCATACAAATCTTATTTAATGAACATAATTATGGTATTTTACCCTCATTTCACTAACCATTTTATTGACTGTAATAAGAACTACTCCAGGACCAAAGATTTAAAAAGCTAACAAATTAAAACCATCTCTGATGTGGAGAGAGCCCTTCTAAGCTGAAGCATTCCTCCTCTGTTTTCAAGATCTATAAACACCATATGTTGAGTGGACAGTATTAGAGTGTTCTGGCTTCAACTATGGTCTGTTTTTCTTTCTTTCTTTTTCATTTTTTTTTTTATTCCCCTGAGACTGACCTAATTGATTCAAAAGAAAAGACCAAGGACATTACAAGAGAAACAGGAATCAAATACTAGCAGTTCATGTACATATGGAATTACTTATTTTATCATCAAAAAATGTTCACTTCACACAGCGAATGGCCAAAGTGATTCTTTTACCATCTGATTGTTCAGTTAATGCAAAGAGTCCTGTGCTGCATTCCTAGCCTGGAAAGACACTCAGTAAATTAACTATGTAGAAAGTTCTCTTACCTTGGCAAAATGGCAGTTACAATTGGATGGAGAACAAGTTTTGCTGCTGAGAAACTTAGGAAAAATTTACAGACATGAGTTTCACAAGATGGTAGATTATTTTCTGGAAAAAAAAATCAAGTTTTATGGATGATGAACCCCAATAATAGTAAAAGTTCCTTAGGAAATTGCTTTCTACTGAAATCTAGCTCCACAGCACTTTCTGCCCACCCTCCCCCCCCTTATTCAAGCCATCTCAGTCCCTCTGTACGCATATACAGACCTGCTTTTTCAGGATGTCCTTGAGTGATGAGTGAGAAAGGCAAACATTTATGTAAGACGCTCATCATATTGATACAGCTGAAGCTGTGAGTTCAAGGGCTTAATATGCCACAATTCAAAGAGCTGTATTGCCAACCATGTGTATTTTTTAAAGAGATAAAGATTCCTGACAGCAAGCACATGCTTTATTACATCAGTAACACACGCCGCGGTATTGTCTCTTCTCAGGACTGGTACACCTGGCTATTTCTCAAACCCTATCCACTTACAGACAATAGAGTTGTTAGCTGTAACGTTTGGTAAGATTCATCATCCAGCAAAATCACCTTTGTCAAGTGCCGAGCCACAGACAACTGCTCACCAGCAGTAGGGACCACACCTGTTGACTCCACGAATAAAGATGAAAGTCTCAGTAAGACCCTCTTAGACGTAGTCCAGGCAAAAGAGAGTCCTTCATAATATTGTTCAGGAAACGCATGTACCTGCAACCATTTGATTTCACAGTTTGCAGGACAGTGCACACCATGTTCTGGAAGTTATTGCAGGGCAGATGGGTCAGAATGGGTCAGGATGCAAGCCTAATGTGCGCCCCTCCCCATACCTCCACAACCTAAGCACATACACCTTCTTCCTCCTCAGACCAGGGCGAACAGGTTTAGACAAGAAAGAACACTGAAAGAAAGAGAGGGAGGATGTTTCTCTTTCCTTTTGCTGTGGGAACTAGATAAGCAAATGATTGAACATGAACACTTTCTTTGGCTCTGGATGCTTCCCAACTAACATTTTTAAGAACTCTAAGAATAACAACTAATATTTTTGAGCACTTATCTTGCATTAGGCACTTTTCTCAGTGCTTTATGTGAATTAACTAATGTAATCTGCACAACAACACTACCAGTGTTACTTACTATTTCCATGTTCCAAAGAGGAAACTGAGGCTGGAAGAAGTAAAGAGGTTTGCACAGGTAGTAAGTAACAGCCTTATGTTTAAAACTTAGACGTCCTCTGAGAGAAGAGCTGCTGTATTAACTACTATGTTATAAGGGTACCTTTGAATAAGAACTTTATGTACATTTCTTATTAAATCTCAACAATTCTATGAGGTGGCCTCTATTGTTTTCC
This sequence comes from Felis catus, assembly GCF_018350175.1. Lineage (NCBI taxonomy): Eukaryota > Metazoa > Chordata > Mammalia > Carnivora > Felidae > Felis > Felis catus. Next base: position 38,980,649 of record NC_058385.1, on the reverse strand, counting down.
TGTCTGACAGATGAGGCTCCTGAAGTTTAGAGAAATTCTCTTGCTTAAGGGAACATTGTACACTTAAGGAGCTGGGTTCAAGCTCACACAAGCTGACCAGAGACAGCTTCCTTACCCTTCTTGAAATATGCTCAAGGCTTCTTACCAACCAGGACCTGCAAAGACTGCATCCCTGTGGTATCCTGCCACTTCCCACCTTTGGCATCCCATCTCTACCTCTGTCCTAGAAGGAGGTATTCCTTCTAGGTCCTGCATTCCTAGACTCCAGATCATGGCAGGCTACATTTCCAAATCACATAATCTGCACAAGACACGGCAGGATGAATAGTAAAACTGTGGACCATATCTCCATCTCTGTTTACTCTTGTGGCAGAGGAGACCTAGCCAAAAAAAATGCCTTTTTAGACATCAGAGTATACTTCAAAATATTACTTAAATACTTAGGCTTTCAGTCTGATCAGGTGCATTTAGAAGGCAAGCTGTCTTTTGTTCAATATACATCTGATATGAAGAAGGAAAAGTTTTTCCCTGGAGTATATAAAAATCACATAGCTTGCAATAGAACATCATAAATTTGCTTAGGCCTTTTCATATATGGGACTGAATATATCAAATATAAAATATGTATACATCTCTTTAACCCACACATGTTGATGGTAGCTGGTCCCTGTGGAATTTCCCTTCTCATTATATAACGGCTGTAAATGCTTTGAGAGGCAGTGAGAGAAAAAAACATTGCTTTCAGTATCTCCAAATGATAAAAGATAGACATCTTTTGTTTGATGAGAACTATAGTCAAAATAACCATTTAAAGGGTACATAAAAAGAAAGCGCAGAGCAAAGTACCATTGAACAAAACCAGACCCTGAGTCTCTTTGGCAGAGAGAGTCAAGATACAGCACAGATGGATCCAGAAAGAGGCCAGAACTATTAGACTTTTAAAATTGGGGACACAATCTCTGATGGGGGGGAGCCTTGGCTGCTGTTCACTTTGGAAGTCTTTATCAGAGAAAGAGAGGAGTTTCCTTTTGATAATAGCCTCTTGGATGGATTTAATCCTTTAGTTTTGGATTCCCTCTGTTCCCTCTTGCCAGCTACAGATACTTAAAACAACTCTCAGATTCCTAATGTCTATGTAAATGCAACTGCGAACCGTGTGAATGGGTTACGAGCGTTTCACTATGTTATGACATATTTTTACCATTATTCATTTTTGAAAACCCAAATTTAGACCTTTTTTCGTTTGCTTATCTGAACAACATCAAACAGGAATCTTTGTTTAAAAGATGTTCAGGTTTGTGAAAGGGTCAGGGTGAGAGAAAGGGAAGCCTTACCGTCGTGGTTTCTAGTGATGTTCTGGCAGAGGACGGGATTCCAGCTGTTCAATCTGGTCTAAGGATGAGAGTAGGAACCATTGCCCTGAAAAACCAGAGGCACCTGACCCAAGAGGCATCCTGGAATAGTGGAGAGAATATTAAACAAAGAATCAGAAATTATCGATTCACCCTAGCCTGACACAAATTTAACTTGCCTAACAATCCTGGATCTCTCCTGTTAAACTAGAAGACTGGGTAATCTCCATGGGCCTCTTCTAAAAAGTTTAAGATATAAATGGATTGTTGTTAATAGTAACCATTATTATTCTTATCATTATTTATAACCCACCTTGTTAAAAAAATGTTTAAGGTCATGGCTTAAAAAGCACTTCATCCATAACTGAATGAAATAAGTAGATAAGTGGGTCAAAGGAAGAATAGTTAATTATAATAGCAATTAGTGCCACTCCACTGATATCAAGGCAGTCTGAAGTACAGGTTGGACAAGATTTTTGTCCTGTTATGTTTTGTTTTTTAAGTTTATTTATTTATTTTGATAGAGAAACAGAGTGGAGGAGGGACAGAAAGAGAGGGAGAGAGGGAATCCCAGGCAGGCTCCACGCTCGGCACAGAGCCCTACATGAGCCTAGATCCCATGACTGTGAGATCATGACCTTAGCATATATCAAGAGTCAGACACTTGGGGCACCTGGGTGGCTCAGTCGGTTGAGCATTCTACTGTTAGTTCTGGCTCAGGTCAGGATCTTGTGGTTCGTGGGTTGGAGCCCTGTATTGGGCTCTGCACTGACAGCATGGAGCCTGCTTGGGATTCTTTCTCTCTCTGCCCCTCCCCTGCTCATGCTCTCTCTCATAAAGAAAAAAAGAAAAGAAAAAAAAGTCAGATGCTTAACCAATTGGGCCACCCAGGTGTACCTGGGTTGGACAAGGTTTTATTGCAGAAAAACTTCTAGATGCACTTGATCTTTTATGACCATGGCCAGTTGAGGTTCCAAAGTCCAGTTTATATCAATTCTATACCTTTTTATTTCAGAGTATTTTCAAATGAAGCATTACCAACTGCCTGTAGTAACTATAAAATAGTTTCAGTGAAATGCACACAGGTTAACTAATTTAGAGTCATTTATTTTAGCTCCTTACAAAAATCAGATAAAGATTAATGGGAAAAATGCAACCCTAGAAAATGGAATGATTTGATTCCATATGGAGAATTGACAGATACTTGCCAATTAAATATTGGAGGCCACCTGTCAAAAATGATTATTTTGGTTTTAGAATAGTTCATTTAATTTATTTTTTTAAAGTTCATTTATTTATTTTGAGAGAGAGAGAGAGAGAGAGCAATGCGCCTCACATGCTCCCGTGAGGGAGGGAGGGGCAGAGAGAGAAGCAAAGAGAGAATCCTAAGCAGGCCCCTTGCTATCAGTGCAGAGACCAATGCAGGGCTTGATCTCAGGAAAAGTGAAATCATGACCTGAGCTGAAATCAAAGCCTGACACTTAACCAACTGACACACCCAGATGCATCTAGAATAATTAATTTTGACTCACTTTTTTAAATGCAAATCACATGAAAACTCAGCTACTGTTGGTTTCCAAATTGGCCCCTGTCCACTGAGGGTAACGAAAAACCAAAGAAAGAGGCAGGCCACTCCAGATTAGTAGATGGCAGGTTTGATAAGCAAGGAAACTTATTTAGGAGGCTTGTCTTGGGTGTCTGCAAGACAAGTAAACCTCCGCACTCACCTGCCAGAATCTTAAAGTGTATATAGAGGACTTACCTGGGTTCAGTCTCATACACCATCCAGATGATCTTAACAACATCTTACTATCTCAAGGTTGTGTCCGTGGGGCAGCTCCAAGCTCAGGGAAAGCAAAGTAGAACCATATTCCAAGAAAAGGGGAAGGAGTGAGGCACCTCCAATTGCCCAGGTCCAGCTCTCATGTCAACCAGTGGTCACATCCTCTTGATGACCTCCTCCAACAACTACTCTTTTTAGCCTTATTCTTTGCTATCTAGGATGGTCATTGCCTTGGAGACAGCATGTAACTATCGTAACTAGTTGATCATATCAACTTGGATGAGCATTAAGATGACAAATAGTGGCACTAGATCATTCAATTACCCATCTGAAAACAATGAAACAGGGAACATTTAGCTCTCTGTATTTGGGACCAGATGGCTATGCTACTTTTTAAGCATTGCCTTCAAATCATTAATATGGTAGAGAAGGAATCTGAAACCCATCTCCATTTTAAATACCTCGAATTTGATATCCTCTATGTATATTAATAAAAAAAAAATCTAGGTGAACTCACACATAATCTGTTTCTCTCCATAGTCAAAGCTTGAGTGTCTATCAGTAAGAGTTGCCAATCTTCTGCTGTATCTCTGAGTTTCTAAAAAGATGTCAGTGTGTAACACTGTGTAACAAGAACCCACCTGCTCCTTGTATAGCATATTGGCGTGAAATTTGACAACAGTCTTTAACAAATCAGTATATTCATAATTTGTTGAGATTATAGGATTTTCTTTTTTTTTTTTTTGGTTTTATTGAGATAATTGACATGCAGCGTTGTATAAATTTAAGGTGTACAATGTAACAAACTGACTTATATCTATTGTGAAATGATTAGCACAATGAGTTTAGTTAACACAATGAGTTTAGTTAACATCCATCTCCTCATATATATATATATATATATATATATATATATATATATAGCTACACATTTTTTTTTCCTTTTGTGATGAGAACTTTTAGAATTTACTCTCTTAGCAACTTTCAGGTACCATATAGCAATGTTAACTATATTCATCATGCCATAGACTACATTATCAGTACTTACTTATCTAATACTGGAGGTTCATACCTTTTTACCACCTTCATCCAATTCTTCCACTCCTCACCTCCAGAATTTGGAAACCATTTTTTTTCTGTGAGTTTATTTTAGATTTCATGTATGAGCAAGACCATACAGTATTTGTCTTCTCTGAGTTTTTTTCACTTAGCGTAATGCCCTCAAGGTTCATCCATGTTACTGCAAATGGCAGGATTTCCTTCTTTTTATAACTGAATAGTTTTCCATTTTATATATATATATATATATATATATATGTATATGTATATATTGTTTCCATGTCTTGGCTATTGTAAATAATGCTGTAATGAACATGCGGGTGCAGTTATCTCTTCAACATAGTGGTTTTATTTCCCAGAAGTAGAATGTCTCCTTTAAGAAAAGTGATAGTCTACTTTGGTCCCCTAAAGGTACAATTGGGGGTCACACTCATAGAGTTAACAAAAAAAAAAAAAAGAAGAAGAAGAAAGAAAAGTCAATGATCAGGACCTACCCAAAAAAATGAGTTTAATGAAATTCCAGCAGCAGAAACACAGGGATTCTGCAAAACTCTGCCATTTCTTTCATGGGAAAAACAGTCTTTCTAGATGCCAACAGAAACTGGCACTTTTATAATTGTATTCACTTGTTACCACATTCATAACAAGGAAGAACATCCCTTAGAATCTGGCCTCTTTCTTTTCTAATTGCCCAAATCACATCTTACTATAAGGGCTGTAAAAAGCTTATAGTACAACTTAAGTGAAATAATCACCTACCTGAGTATTTCCAAATTCTGTTTCCTATGTTACTGTTCTCACCTGGTCAAGAGTTAGTTTAGACTTTTGGTGGCCTGCTTCAAACAAAGGACTAGGAGGGTGAGCCCCATGATCAACAACACTCATATGCCAATTTTAGTTTACCAACAATATACTGCTACAACATCAGATGGGGACATTTGATCCACTGAGTGCTGTAGACTGAATGTTTGTGTCTCTCACCACCTCCCCCACCCCAGATTCATATGTTGGAACATAATCTACAATGTGGTGGTAGTAGGAGGTGGGCTGTTGAAAGGTGATTAAGTCATGAGGATAGAGCCCTCATAAATGGGATTAGTGCCTTAAAAAGTGACCTCAGAGAACTCCATTGTCCCATCTGCCATGTGAAAATATAGCAAAAAGACAGCCGTCTATGAACCAGGAAATGGGCTCTCAGCAGTCACCAAATCGGCCAGCACCTTGATCTTGGAATTTCCAGCCTCCAGAACTGTGGGAAATAAATTTCTGTTGTTTATAAGTCATCCAATCTATAGTATTCTGTTACAGCAACATGAACAGATTAAAACACTGGAACATTAATGGTAAAAGTTTTTAAAAGTTCCCAGCCTGAAAAGGTCACTAATGGAGTTTAAAAAATTCTCATCACATTCCATTTTTCTAAACATTATAAGTCTTACTAGTCCAGTCTAATGAACAAAACAGTATTGTTTATTCCTTTTAAGGATGAGTGAAAGGACTACTATTGTGTTCCCTGCTTTCAAATAGCTATCCTAAATATGTTGGTAAGCAAAGAGAATAACCATAATATAGTCTATAATGTTGGCCCACAGGAAGTGACTCAAAGAAAATTAATTCCAGATTTTTCTTATGTGTTACTATTTAGGACTTTTGCATAGGATATTTCACATATATTGCCACATTTATTCTAATTTGCATAAGCTCATTTGACAGGTGAGGAAACTGAGCATAGAAAATAATAATGTTTTCCAAATTTACTACATATCAGCCATGTCTGATGTAGTCTTTTTTAGGATAGGAAAGCATTTCTTAATAATTATTTAATTAAAAGTTAATGTTAAAGCTTTTACTGTCTTGGTAGTTTATGGTTTATAGAAATCTTTGAGTAATAAATTCAAACAAGGTAGACAAGAGACACCCAAACAAAGTAGACTAGGGACACTTAAAGAAAAATTATTTAAGTTAAATCACATATGTTCATTCTTTTGAATAGTGAATTGGTTTTCTGTTGGTTGAAATGGTTACCTATTTCTGTTTAAGATATGACTGAAATAATTTTACAAAAAAATCCAAGTACAAGTTACCAAGAACAGGTTTTGTGTTTCCTACAATACAGCTTGCTCTCTAACTTTGTAATTTGTCTTCATTTTCATAAGTAATATTTTCCTTGAACTTGCTCCCAGAGGGAATTGCAATTATTATGTGAGTTTTCAAGGAGTTGATTCTCATCTAAATCTGGCATCTCAGAGAAAATTGCTTTGTATTACAAATGTTGGAGGAGATCGACTCTTTGCTTTCAGTAACTATTTGACAAAGTTTTCACATTCTGAGTTCTCACAGAGCAGTCTCAAGAGATGAACATGTCTTGCACACGATTTGTCTTTAGGGTTGTGAGAGCCTGACTTTCAGCAGGTCAAAATCTAACTGAGGGATGATGTCTTTAAAGTCTGTATCAGAAAACTCTTCAAGAAAAGAAAAATGAAACAGATAAAAATCTCTAATACATCTGGGAAACGGCATACTCTACTGTATTTTCCATATGGTGAGTGAAAGAACAAATTACATTATTGATTAACATATTTCATAGATGGATTTTATCTGTTCAGTACTTCTGGAGGAGGTTACTACTAAAGAATTCTGTATCAAATAGCTGGAAGTCACAGAAATTACGCATGTCAATTGATCACAGATGCCACTTTTCAGGATAGCCTTGTAGAAAACAAAGAACACCACATGGATTTCATGTACTTCTATAAAAACCACTCAGCCTTTTGTTAAGTACCAGAGACTGAACCAGTAGAGGTGTATTGGGTGATGTCATAAACTTTCTCCATTCGAAATGTTGCCATGATATCTACAACTCTAGAAATCTTAAACCACAAGGTACCAAACTTCAGACCAAGCCTCTGACTTTCTTTCTTTTTTTTTTTAATTTTTTTTTAAACGTTTATTTATTTTTGAGACAGAGAGAGACAGAGCATGAATGGGGGAGGGTCAGAGAGAGAGAGGGAGACACAGAATCCGGAAACAGGCTCCAGGCTCTGAGCTGTCAGCACAGAGCCTGATGCGGGGCTTGAACTCACGAACCGCGAGATCATGACCTGAGCCGAAGTCAGACACTTAACCGACTGAGCCACCCAGGCGCCCTGCCTCTGACTTTCAAGCCCACTCTGCCTCACTCCTAGGTAGGTACACATGTTTTATTCTGCAGAGACCGCCAATCCCTCAAACCCTCCTCTTTCTCCCAGGTTGTTGCTCACTTAATTCTTCAGTGGTCTTGAACATACAGTCATTCTACCACTTTTCTCCTTTCATGGCCAGCACATGATGCCCTTAACCTTTCCCCTCACCTAGCCTGCAAACCCCCAGTTATGGATCAGTCTACCCATATGCTAATATTGTTTCTGATTCTAGACTGCTGGCTATGCTAGAGAAAATCACTCAACCACGGGACTCTTCTTTTGGAACCCTGAACCCACCAGTTATAAAAAGTAACGATCTCATCTTTCTCCCAGGCCCCCGTGCAATGTTAATGAATGATATATTGCCCAGTCAGTTTACCATCCCTTGTTCACCACATCTATCCATTCACCAAATCTTATTGATTCTCTCATTACCTTGGATTGAACTACTACAGTTCTCTGAATACATAGGCTTTTTTTTTTAAATATTTTTCTCCTGTGCTTAGCATGCCTTTATCAACTTTTTTCATTCACAAAACCATGATATATTCTCTTAGACTCAGCTCAGATACTACCTCATCCTGAATCCTGACTTGTTCTTCTTCCCTTACACTGGGGTTCTCTTATGAGATCAGCCACCTGCACCCAGTCAGTTGTGGCCACAGAGCCTTGTAAACCTGAGTCAGGGAGGGAAGGATATTTTACAAGTGTCTTAGCAAAAGGTCAGGTGCTCCCCAATTCGATCAAGATGGCCAGTGTCTTCCTGGAAAACATGACTGTATTCCAACTGATAGAATGAAAACTATAATTTTTGTAGTTGTAGTGGAAAAATCTGAGGCAAACTGCAAAATAATGAAAGTGTGATGATTTGCATGGAAGAAAGAAAATGGAAAACAAAAGATTTTGTGTGCCATTTGAAGACTGCCCAAGATAGGTGTCCTAATGCTCATAAATACTGTGTCTCATGGTAATATGGTTACAAGTCTAGACATTCTTACAGGGGAGACAGTGTGTGTAGCTAGCTAACATGAGTATTCTTTGCTGCTCTGTTCATATTTTTCCACTGTAAGTTAATAAATGTACTTCACGATCTTTGTATACTAATGCTTTGTAGTCTGAGAGCTATTTTCATATCCTGACTTTCTGGCTGACTTTGGGCCAGGTTATTGAATATCCCAGATGCTCAGATTCTTCATCTGGAAAGCAGAGATAAAGTACCTTCCTCAGTGTTGTTATGGAAATTAAATTAGCAATACATCAAAAGCACTTTCCATAGTGACTGGCACATGGGCAGTACTCAGTGAATAGTAGCTATTTATTATGAATATTATTATAGCTTTGCGTAATTTCCAGAATATTCTTTAGCAGGGGTGACCCTTTTCTTGGTGTGATGTCAGGCAAATAAACAAATGTACATGTGTGCATGTGACATCATACCAATAATTGTCTATGTGACATCATGCCGATAGACAGACTTTGTTTAGACATGGTGCCATTGACAATTATATCTGATTGATTTGTATAAACAATATTGCTTGGTGAAATAAATCATTTAACTATGGGTCTGTGCTGTTCCTTAAGTCCCAGGACCCCCCAGTGTTGTAGACATAATGGGAACTCAATAAAATATAAACTCTCCTTGATTTATTGCTCAGTCAGCCTTCTGGATCACTGGTCAAAGAAAATAAAAATATTGGTTTATACTCTCATGCTCAGAATTTCCACCATGAATGTTTTACTGAAAATCAGACTTTTATGAATGTTGACAAAAAAAAGTTTAAAATGAGGCAAAGTGTGGTTTATTCTTCATAGGACATCTGTGAATCGTCACTGAGCCTGGGCCTTTTACATCCTAGCCAGGTGGATAATGAATTAACTATAGAAAATAGTCACTAAGAGACTTCACAGAACACTAAGTAAGAGAACAATCTCTGGAGTAAGCTTGTAGGGAGTCAGCTTTTCCTTTTCCTAGCTCTGCGATCTTGAGCAAGATACTTCAGCTTACCGTGCAGTGGGGCTGTTAACAGCCATAACCTCACAAGAGGAGAAAAATGGTGCCAAGAAGAGAGAAGGGTGTCAGGTGGTGGTAGGGGTAAGTGAAGGAATTCAAAATAGGGTATCCAAGGAAGGCCTTACTGAGGAGGTGACTAAAGAGGGTGAAAGAGGATGGGAGGTGGAGAGTAAGTACCTCAGGACAAAGTGTACCAGGCAATAGGAACAGAGCATGTTCAAGGGCCTGAGGAGAGAGCATTCCCCATGAAAGAAAGAAACACAGTGAAAACTAAGAGATAAATTCAGAGAGAACATGGGGCGGGGGGAGTGTATGAGGTTATTAGAGTAAATTTGAGTAATGAGAACGTGACAAGGTTTTGTGGTTTTAATTGTATCCTCCAAAATACATGTTGAAGTCCTTACCCACTATGGGACTGTGAATGTGACCTTATTTGGAAACAGGGTCCTTGCAGATGTAATGAAGATAAGATGAAGTCATATTCATCTAGGGCATTCCCTAATCCAATGACTAGTGTCGTTATAGGAAGAGGGAAATTTGGACACAGACACACAGAGAGGGAATACCATATGAAGATGGGGGCAGAGATTACAGCAACCATCTTCAAGCCAAGGAATGCCATGGATTGCCATCAACTACCAGAAACTAGGAAGAAGCAAGGGGGTATACTCCCCTAGAGTTTTCAGAGAAAGCATGACCGTGCTGACACCCTGATTTTGGACTTAAAGCCTCCAGTATTATAAGGCAATAAATTTCTGTTGTCTCATAATTTCGGTTTCTGTTCTGACAGTCAGTGCTTATTTGATGTCTCACATGTGTTTGCAGTCAGATGGTAGTTGGGCTGGACATCCAAGATGGCTTCCTCACACACATGTCTAATACATGGTCTGGGATGGCTGGAACAGCTCAGTCTGGGCCTTTCTCTTTATCTCTACATGTGGCCTCTCACATGGCCGTCTTGGCTTCCTCATAACACATAAATCTTAGGGTAGATTCTTCCATGTCTTTTTATGTGACAAGTGGCTTCCTTCAAAGCAAGTGTTCCAAAAAGACTCCTTGCAGTAGAATCTGCAAGGCGTTCTACATACTAGCCTTTGATTTTGGGTAGCACTACTTCCCATGCATTCTTCTGGTCAATCCAGGTGAGTCATAGGGTCAGTCTGGACTCAAGGGGAGGGGAGTCTGTGTCAGTTGCATACCAGGAGGCATGGTTCATCAGGGTGACCATCTTCAGAGACTAGCTACCACAGAGGTGTACTTACTAAGAGTCACTGAAATAGCCAAACTTTACCTTTCTTCTTTCCTCCCCACTCTTATTTAAGTAAAACATGCACATATTTCAGGTCAGATGTGCTTTAGTTACATTTTTGTAAGAACTGGGAAATCTCTAGGTAATGGAAATGTGGAATCCTAGAGCTGAGATCTTACAGATCCTAGAGCTAGAATCCCAGAACTCACAAAGATCAATTCTATATCCCTTCTAGACAATATAGAGAAAACCCTTGATGGAATAAAGATATTTTGCAGCAAATTGAGTGCTATTTTCCCACTGACTTTATTATAAACACTAGAGGGATATTTAATTGGAAAATACTTGCCATTCAAGTGAATAAAATTATAATAGAGAATAGGAAAGAACAAAATATATATATGGAAAAGATAACTTTTTAACTAAAAATAGTTAAAGTCTCAGCCTTCCCTATGGTTAAGACTGGCCATGTGACACAGTTCTGGCAAATGTTTGTGGGAGTTTTTGTTTTTTGTTTTTTGTTTTTGTTTGTAAAAATACTTTCCTGACCTTTCAACATTAAAGGTCAAATTCTTGTTTGTTTGTTTTTTAATGTTTATTTATTTTTGAGAGAGAGAGGGAGAGAGAGAGAAAGCATGAGCCGGGGAGAGGTAGAGAGAGAAGGAGCCACAGAATCTGAAGCAGGCTCCAGGCTCTGAGCTACCAGCACAGAGCCCAATGCGGGGCTCGAACTCATGAACTGTGAGATCATGACCTGAGCTGAAGTCAGACGCTTAACTGACTGAGCCACCCAGGTGCCCCTAAAGGTCAAATTCTTGTTAAGAGAAAGTCCTTCTCCTCTCTTCTGTCTCTCCTTATTCCTGGCTGCAATGGGATCAAGAGAACTGGAAGTAAAGCTTACATCAAGCAACCATGAGGTACGCCCCAACTTCTTGCGGTATGAGGCAAATAAAACTTTCCTTTCTTTAGGCCACACAATGGTTGTGTTTCTAATGTTTGCAACCATATATATGTATGTGTGTGTGTGTGTGTGTGTGTGTGTGTGTGTGTGTGTGTGTGTATATATATATATATATTCCCTGTAGGTATGTAGATGGCAAAGCAGTAGAAATAAGTGCCTTCCTAAGTTGATTCAGTAATTCCAAACAAATGAAACCCCTTTAAGCAAAGTGTTAAGCAAAGTGACACACAGACCCCAATGTGGTCTGCCATTATGCTCAGTCTAGCTACACCCAGCTTCCAATCTGTGCTCTTTAAAATCCCTTCTTCACACAGCAAACAGAACAACCTTTTTAAGAAGATTGATCAGGTCATGTCACTCCTCTACTTAAAATTCTAGTGGTTTTCTACAGCAATTAGGAAAAAGGAAATCTCTGAACCCCTACAGAGCCTGCAAGGTCTGGCCCCTAGATGCTTTTCCTCTCCCTGTTCCCATTCCTCCCTGCCTCTCTGACCTCATCTCATATTCCAAGATGGCTGTGGGAGGCCAAGCAGGCTATGCACGGCCCGTTGCTAGGGGCTGCTACCCACGGTAGTTCAGGGAAATAGGAACAGCTATTTCTAGCTGACTTGTTGTACTTCTAATCTTTCTGAGGCTAAGATTTATCATATGTATTTTTCTTTTGGGCACAAAAGAAAAAGGTGGTAAATGGCCACTGCCTATCTCTATATAATGGGTTATATTAATGTCATTTTAAAGACATTTTCAAACATCTATTCATATTTCATATGGGACCAAACATGATAAGATAAGGTAAAACAAGTGCATAAATTGATCCAGTTGACGCTTTACGGAACAGTAGACAGTTTCTATCCCTTGCAGTACCTCCTTATGTTGCTCCCAATGTGCAGGGCACACGTACTCGTTTCTTTGTAAGGAGTTTGCCTTTGTCATTTAAGAATCTAATTTAATTATTTAATTAAGCCATTTTAATTCCTGAGAAAAGTAGTTTGAAATCGTTACAGCTTTTATGTTTCTGCAGTTAATACAGCAAGCATCAATTGAAACAATCTTCTCTTCGGCAGCCCAGTGAGAGTTGAAACAAACATCTGTTTCCTGCCCAATTGACTCTTTCCATAAACCAGGTAGTTTCTGTAATTTGCCAAAGTCAGGCATCCTAATCCAAATTTGTTGAAACCATTTGCATTTCATAACTGTTCTTTCTTACCCATATTTTCCATGGCAAAATAAATTCATGTCAAGCATTGGAACGGTTATTTTTCAGTTTTCCCTCTGATTGCAAAGCAAATTCTCCAAATATCTGAACACCCAGGACCAGAAACTATTTCTTACAGTCAAATATACCAAGTTGGGAGAGATGAGGAGAGAAAGAAAGCTCTGTGATATGACCTGTTTCAAACTGTCTAGAGGAAAAGCCACTAAAATTGATCAAAATCTTTCTCTTCCCCCTTTTCTTCTCTAGCCTGTTTGAAGAGACTTTTTAATGGCCTCAGTTAAGAGAAAATGCCTGGTCTTCCTCTCTTCTAAGTTTTGATTTCCAGATGTACTCAATGATGGTTTAACAAGAAGAGCATATGTTTTCATCATGAATTCAGTTCGAAAGGTCTTGCTACTCTGAAATGCAAAGTTGCTGGGTGATTATCTTTGACCAGCAGACTTTTAAAAGATGCTCCAGAGATTATCCTGCCCCATTTAAATCTTCCTTATCATCCTCCCTTAATCAAGCACCCTTCATTGAAAAAAACCTATATGCATTATGCACGTGTATGGCTTTGCGTTATGATTTGCACTTGTCCATATGAGTCTTCCAATCAAGGGAAGAAATAGAGATTGGATATAAGTGATTTTGAAAGAAGGCCAATTTATTTTATCCACTCAGGGCTGAGGACTGCCTGTTTGATTACATCATTATAGGGCTAAATTTTTAGTAATTAACATTCATGTAAATTGAAGTGGTGTTGGAAGGAGAGGACATTTAGTAATAAGGAATCATGGTTCGTCTCCAAGGACTGGACCACTTAGCTGGCTCTTCAGGGCCACTGAAAATGTCCTCCTTCCCCCATCATGGTAGCATCACCTGGGGAGTCTTCTTCCCTCTGCATACACAGAACCGGTTTTGTTGCTTGACCCTGTTTACTCGGTACTTTCTGTGCGCCAAGAAATAGAATACTGAACAGGATGCGTACAGTGTCACCTGCTTGGTGGCTTCTCGGACTCACTTTTCCTCTGTTCACTGCTTCAGCAACAATTTTGTGGCTTCCACCTTCCTTACCAGGAGTAACCTGACATCACCTTTCAGGCCTGCAGGAAATACCGCTTGTTTCTGACCTGGAGCTTCTCTGATGTGGGATGTTCTCACAACTACAGCGTGAAAGAGAAGTTGATCCCATGGAGCCGCTCTTGAGCACAGATGGAGAGAGGATAAGGCACTTTCCTTGTAACTCTGGGGAAGACATCTTTGAGAACATTTTATACACCTCAGAACTTGTCCATCATGATAGCCAACTCAACAACTTGTTCTTGTATTGGCTTTCTCTGTTTCCCTGAGATCACTTCTCAAATATTCCACCTTGTTCATAAGCCTTCATCTCAAGCTCTAGTTTCAGGAGAAACAACGCTAAGACACAGAAATGATATAACTCAAGATTCACAATAGCACTAGGAGGAAGGGTCCCTTATCTCCAGCCTTCTTAATTATTCCATGAGCTCCCCGCTATCATTCTGAAGAATTGATTGTTTAAATTAATCAGAATTGGGGGCGCCTGGGTGGCGTAGTCGGTTGAGCGTCCGACTTCAGCCAGGTCACAATCTCGCGGTCTGTGAGTTCAAGCCCCGTGTCAGGCTCTGGGCTGATGGCTCGGAGCCTGGAGCCTGTTTCCAATTCTGTGTCTCCCTCTCTCTCTGCCCCTCCCCCGTTCATGCTCTGTCTCTCTCTGTCCCAAAAATAAATAAAAAATGTTGAAAAAAAATTTTTTTTAATTAATCAGAATTGCTTTTTGTTGTTTAGAATCAATAGAAATCTCATGGAAAGGAAGGGATATAGGTACTAACCAAAGCAAATCTGTATTTTCCCAAGGTGGTAATTTGTCATTCTCTGTGTATTGGTTAAAATACCCCACTTTGGTCTAAGTTCTGTCTGTGTAAAAATAATGCTGTCTGTTGTGTTGTCGGCTTCCACGAGGCTGCCAAGCTCTTAGAACCCAGCTGTGTGAGACACAGCTCATGGGCTGTGTCTCCTGACATGGGCTCCTGAATTTGAATCCTGACTGCTACTTACCAACTTGGACAAGTTACTAAATCTCCCTGTGCTTTCGTTTTTCCATCTGTAGAGGAAGTAATGGTACTCATTTTACAGAGTTATTGCCAAGATTAGATGGATTAACATATAAACTACATTTTTTTTTAATTTAGTAAAATTTTACTTGTACTTTAAAAAGAGCCTGTCTCACATGACTCGTGCACCAACCATCTCTTTTAACTGAGGTTTCTTACTTGGCTGCCAATGCCAACTTCATTCTTTCTGGTCCTCTATTTTTCTCCCTTATGCTTTGTATCCTTAGCCTTTAGATAGTCACAGGCTGCTGTGTGTTCACCAAAACCCCATGTCCTCTCTCTGCTGGCTACACATCTACTTTTTCCAGCATTTCCGGCATTTCCCAGCCATACAGATAGGGTGGCCATGTGTCTGAGCTGCAACCGGAGCATTTGGGCAGAATGAATGTACCCTACTTTGGGGCAGAGCCTGTGGACACCTCCCATGAGATCCTTTGAAACCGTTTTCTCCATTAACCAGCCATATGCAGAGGATTCAGAGGGGGCTGTGGTGCCCAGGGGGGCAGAGCCATAGGAGGGGCCTGGGTCTTTGAATGACCCAGTAGAACCCTACCTGCCAAGCAGGAATATCCCCATTGATTTTTATGGAGAAATAAACTTCTATGGGGTTGAATTCTGTGGGGTTTCAGAATTTATGTGTCACGTCATTGCCTTAGCCAATATACTCCACAGGGTAGAGAATATGTCGGTCTTGTTCTTCAGTACCAGATCAGTGTCCGACATGTGGTGGACCCTTAATATATATTGATTGCATCAACTGATAGACATATACGTACAACTAATAGATATATATGTACAACTTCCATTACTTCTTTCTCTCTCATCTTAAAAAATAGGGATTCCCTTCTCCTGTTTAAAATAAACCTTTCCCAGGGCACCTGGGTGGCTCAGTCAGTTAAGCGTCCGGCTTCGGCTCAGGTCATGAACTCAGGTTTGTGACTTTGAGCCCCGCGTCAGGTTCTGTGCTGGCAGCTCAGAGCCTGGAGTCTGCTTTGGAGTCTGTGACTCCCTGTCTCTGCCCCTTCCTGACTCATGCTCTGTCTCTCTCTATCTCTCAAAAAATAAGTAAACGTTAAAAAAAGTTTTTTTATATAAACACTTCCCTAATTCGTCAAGTATCTATCGCCTAGAACCAAGGCTTCTCAAACTTTAATATGCCATGGTAAAATAAATAAATAAAGAGGGAAGCAAAGCATAAGAGACTTTTTAAAAGTTTATTTACTCTTGAGAGAGAGAGAGCACAAATGAGAGGGAGGCTGAGAGAAAGAGGGAGAGAGAGAATCCCAAGCAGTTTCCATGTGTCAGTGCAGAGCCTGAAGCATGACCTGAACCAAAATCAAGAGTCAAATACTTAACCAACTGAGCCACCCAGGCACCCTAAGAGACTCTTAATGATAGAGAACAAACTGAGGGTTGATGGAGGGAGGTGGGTGGGAGACAGGCTAAATGGGTGATGGATATTAAGGAGGGCAATTGTTATGATGAGCACTGGGTGTTATATGTAAGTGATAAATCACTGAATTCTATACCTGAAACCAATATTACACTATATGTTAGCTAACTAGTATTTAAATAAAAATTTGGAGAAAAAAAGTAAAAAAAAAAAAAACCTTCAAACTTTTGTATGCGTATGATCCACCCGGGGCTAGTGAAAATGTAGATTCAGATCCAGTGGGTCTGGAGTGGGGCCTGAGGTTCTGCATTTCTAACAAGCTTCCAGGTGATGCTGGTGCTACTCCTTGGGGCCACTTTGAGCAACAGGGTTCTAGACAAGTAGTTCTTAAACTGTATCAGAAACACCTGGGGATGTTTAAAATGCAACCTCCTGGGTTCCTAGGCCCCTCTTACAAAGTCTGATTGGTAGTTCCAGTACAGGGCCCGGAAATCTGCATTTACCAAGCCCTGTAGAAGATTTTGATGTAGATCATTTGGGAATCACACCACAAAAAGCACTGTTATACAGACTTTTTCCAAAGAAGACATCCAGGTGGCCAACAGATACATGAAAAGATGCTCAACATCACTTATCATCAGGGAAATGTAAATCAAAACTACAGTGAGATACCACCTCACACCTGTCAGAATGGCTAAAATCAAAAACACAAGCAACAACAAGTGCTGGTGAGGATGTGGAGAAAAAGGAACCCTTGTGTACTGTTGCTGGGAATGCAAACTGGTACAGCCACTGTGGGAAATAGTATGGAGGTTCCTCAAAAAGTTAAAAATAGAACTACCCTACAATCTAGTAATCGCACTACTGGGTTTTCACCCCTGAAATACAAAAACACTAATTCGAAGTGATACATGCACCCCTATATTTATAGCAGCAGCATCTGCCATAGCCAAATTATGGAAGCAGCCCAATTCTCTATCAATAAATAAATGTATAAACAAGATGTGGTATGTGTATATATGTATATATATATATACACACATATATATACATATATATACATATATATACATAATACACACACACACATATATGTGTATGTGTGTGTATATATATATACATATATATATATATATATATGAATATTACTCAGCCATAAGAAAGAATGAAATCTTGTCATTTGTAATGACATGGATGAACCCAGAGGGCATAATGCTAAGTGAAATAAGTCGGTCAGAATAGGACAAATACCACATGATTTATCTTATATGTGGAATTTGAGAAACAGCATAAAGAAACAAAGGAAAAAGAGAGGAGAAAGAGAGACAAACTAAGAAACAGACTCTTAACTATAGAGAACAAACTGATGGTGACCAGAGGGGAGGTGGGCAGGGGCACAGGGACAAGTGATGGGAGTGACTTGTGATGAGCACTGGGTGTTGTATGGGAGTGTTGAACCCCTGAAACTAAACTAACACTGTATGTTAACTGTACTGGAATTAAAACTAAAACTTAATAAGAAAAGCACTGTTACAGATCTTTGCTTTGCTCATTATCATCTCTTTGGTCTGTGTTTTGACTTTTCCTTTTCCTAAGGAGTGTCTGTGAGACACATGTCCCTTATTTTTTTTTATAAACACTTATATAGCATTTACAGCATGCCTGGTGCTGTCCTCCGTGCTTCACATATATCAAGTCACTTATTAACCACACAAAGTCCGTCCTTAACTTGAAGATGATGTAAAGAGAGGTCCAGTTGCTTGCTCAATGTCCCCAAGGCAGGAACCGGTAGAGTCAGAACTCAAACTTGGGTAGTGTGGCTCCAGAATCCCTGCACCCAACTCTTAGTCTATGTTGCCTTCCATCCCTGATGTCCTCACACCTGGAAAACAGCGCAGCTCAACAAATTCCGTTTGTTGAACTTCTTCCAGAACCCTCTTTGCTCTTCTTTTGACACCTGGTCATATTATCTCAGCTGTTTTGCAAGTATGCAAACCTATTGAGTTCCGTTAGCTTTGAGTGCAACTGCTCCGGAGCTCATGTTGATATCTCTTATCATAATCAGTTGAAAAATGGAAAAACATATTTCATTTATTGCTGTGTCTATTTAATGTCAAATAAGTAATTTCAATTCAGCAAGCTCCTAGGATGCATTCATTATGAGTGAAGCTGTCTGCTAAGTGCTGGGAAGAATGCAAAGAGGGGGCGATTGGGTGGCTCAGTCGATTAAGTGTCCGACTTCGGCTCAGGTCATGATCTCACGGTTCATGAGTTCAAGCCCCCTGTCTGGCTCTGTGCTGACAGCTCAGAGCCTAGAGTCTGCTTTGGATTCTGTGTCTCCCTCTCTCTCTGCCCCTCCCCCGCTCGCACTCGGTCTCTCTCCATCTCTCAAAAACAAACATTAAAAAAATAAAAAAAAATTAAAAGAATGCAAAGAGAAGTAAGACACCATCTTTGCCTTCAAGAAACTGACAATACTGTTAGATAGATATCTGTACAAAAAAAATTGGCATTAGGAAGACTATTTTTGGTTTATACAAGAAATAAAAATAATGCTGTGGGGGGCACCTGGGTGGCTCAGTTGGTTGAGCATCTGATTCTTGATTTGGGCTCAGGTCATGATCTCACAATCATGGGATCAAGCCCTGCAGCAGGCTTTGTGCTGAGCATGGAGCCTGTCTAAGATTCTCATTCTCTCTCCCTCTCCCTCTGCCCTCCCCCCCCAGACCTCACTCTCTCTCTCTCTCTCTCTCTCTCTCTCTCAAAAAATATATATATATATATATTTACAAATAATGCTGTGGAAGTGAGGGGGAAAGAGTGAGCACAGGCACAGATGACAGAAAAGCAGGACTGTGTTTGAGGAATGAGGTAGGTACCCGGGAGGCTTGCAGCAGAGGCCGGTGTCTGAGCGGGGGAAGCATGTGGTGGTTGTGCTTGGAAGGCTCATGGTTTGGGACCAGATGTGGGAAGGTCTACCTGCTAACCAGTGTGGAGTTCATTATGCAGGGAATGAATGGGTGAGCCATGTCATTTGTTTCTCTAAATGAGTGCTTGACTAGTGAGAATTGTGCTTAAGGAGCTTTTTGTTGGTTTGTTTTTCTTTTCTTTGTTTTTCAAGAGAAAAGACATTTTTATTCATATACTTGAGTGGATGTTCACAAAAAAAATGTCACTCAAGGAGGCAGTTAGAATTTGGGTCTTATATGCCATCTTAAGAGAAGGGGAGGGGGAGAAGGGCACTTAAGGGAAAACAAATGACCTTTAGGGAAGATAAATGGACCCTTGTGAGAAGAGATGGGAGATAGGATACTTTGTGACAATGTCTGTTAAGGTAATTCCTTTTCCTGGTGCCACCTTCTTGTCTGAAGTGATAGAAGTCAGTCTTCCCTGATTTTGAAACTCCCAGGGAGGGGATTTGTGACAGATGAGTTCTTTTGATGGCTCTGATTTTAGGCAGATAAGGAGAATTCAGAAAAACCAAAAACAGAAAAAGGAAAATATCCAGTGGTATATTCTGGATCCCTTCATTTCCAAAGAATGCTGCTCTCTGGAAGGGAAGTTAATTGTGGACAAGCCATTTGACATTGTTAAGTTTGTTTGTAGGTTAGACTGCAGGAGCTTGGGGGCGCCTGGGTGGCTCAGCCAGTTAAGCCAGAGGTCATGATCTCGCAGTTTGTGAATTCGAGCCCCGCATCAGGCTCTGTGCTGACAGCTTGGAGCCTGGAGCCTGCTTTGGATTCTGTGTCTCCCTCTCCTCTTTCTTTTTTTTTTTTATTTTAAAAAAAAATTTTTTTTCAACGTTTTTATTTATTTTTGGGACAGAGAGAGACAGAGCATGAACGGGGGAGGGGCAGAGAGAGAGGGAGACACAGAATCAGAAACAGGCTCCAGGCTCTGAGCCATCAGCCCAGAGAGCCTGACGCGGGGCTCGAACTCACGGACCGCGAGATCGTGACCTGGCTGAAGTCGGACGCTTAACCAACTGCGCCACCCAGGCGCTCCCCTCTTTCTTTGTCCCCAACCCACTCACACTCTGTCTCTGTCTCTCTCAAAAATAAATAAGCATTAAAGAAAATTTTTAGAATGCAAGGAGCTTGTTCTTGAAGGGACTATCATATTTATGGGATATCTGTATTGCTTCAAATGTTTTCACCTAATATATAATTAAATTGATCATACAATTAAATTATAATAAATTTCATCATACATAATTCACTAATTAATGAAATTCTCACCACCCCAAGAGGTAAATCCTAATATTTCTGTTTAACAGATGAGTAGACCATGGATGATATTGCTTACTTACATAACTTGCCCAAGATAACACCATCAGTAGGTATGAGAGGCTAGATTCAAATCTGGATCTCTCTGTGATTTTTCTAAAACACCTTGTGGAGAATGTATTAAGTAAACAAAGAAGGAAAAAACAACCTCATTTGTATATGCCTTGACCCTGCTGATGGAAAATAAAGAGCATGTGCAGAGAAAGATTTAAAAATATTAATAGGATTTATGTGAGAAAGTTAAGACATGAGTGACATTTTTCCCCCCTCTTTATGTGACATGAGTAATTTAGACAATTATCTGGGTAAGTCATATTAAATACCTATTAATTTCAGATGAAAAGTGCTTTGGGCCCGAAGATTGAAACATTTTAAAATCTTCACTTTGAATACATAGAGTGTCTATAAACTCAAAGAAACTCTTCCTGTGAGGCCATTGTAAGGGTTTTATTGTCCTATTCTTCACAGAATGTTATTAAAAATGGAATGTTTTTTTTTTCCAGATGAAATGAATGTGATAGATGCTCTCAAAACCTGTTATTTATTCACACGTTTGCTTTAACAGTTATTTGCATCTTGCTAAGCTTCTGATTGTGTCACTTCTAGCACCTTCTACTATTATTTAAGGGAAAAAAAAGAGACGGGCAGTAGGGGCATGAGTAGAGGAGCTCTGGAAATAAGATGTTATTGTCTTATTACAATTGTTATTATTTAACAACTATTGAGCCAATTCTTAGCCCAGGGAAAGAAGAGAGACAGGAAATAATTTTCTGTCTATGATAGAGAATTCTGTCTATGATAGAAAATTCTGTTTATCAGAGACAGAGACAGCTCAACAAAGGGGCTGTGTCTTATTCATCTTCACAGCCCCAACATTTGCCATTGACCGGGGCACATGCTAAGTGATCAGAATCATGGCTAATGGATACAGAAGGAGAAATCAAGCTCTCAGAGAGCCAGAGAACTTCCCATGTCTACACAGCTAGCAGCGGACAGAGTCCCAGTTCAAACTCCAGTCTTCGGTTTTTATACCCATCATCCTTTCCACCCCACTCTGCCACTTGTTTAGGCCCATCCTTCTGCTTATCCACCTGACAAATCCCAATTGGTTGTCTTCAGTGGACCAAACGCTATACTGGACACTAGGAGTAGAGAGATGAAAGTCATGATCCTGTCTTCCTGGAATTTATAAAGCCAATGAAGAAAACAGATACTATTATAAATAACCATGACACAAAATGATTTGTGATGTAATTGATTTATATAATCCTAATCCTAATAATAATTGCTAACACTTTTAAAATGCTTACTGTTCAAAGTGTTTTTTAAGCCAGATTTTATTAAAATTTCCAAATACTTTCAACACTATGATACTGTTATTAACCCCATTTTACAGACAAGGAGCCTTGCCTAGGTTTATGAATGCAAGTGCAGACTGACTATAGAGTGTATGCATTTCGTCTGGCTGATTCAAACGGAAGATGGAGTAGTGTCCGTTTGCACTCACAGCTCTCCGTCGTTGGAGTAGACACAATATAAGCCATTGATGCTCAAATTGTCACATGTTAGAATTACCTGGAAAGCCTTTAAAAATCCAAGTGCTCAGGTGACAAATCACAGCTCTGGGGTTGGGAGGCATCCATATTTTTAAGATTTCCAGGTGATTCTAATCGACGGTAAAGTTGAGAGCCACAGTTATAAAGGGCTATGCTATTGTAAATTTTTCCCCCCTTATCCCAATCTTTTCCAAGAGCTCAGTTTCTAGAAGATCAAAATCAGAAGACTTGTGGATACCCAGTTTCAGTTAGCCCAGCTGTCCCTTTTCGTCCCTTTGGGCTTGGTACAGTGTTTGCTGTGTAGGTCTCTGGCCAAACAGACTGTTACTATTACTAGTCACAGGGTGGGCACTTCAAGCTTAGCTTAAGGGTTGTTTATAGAAAAAATGGTCCGGTTTTGTCAGAATGCCAAAGGCACAAGGGAAACGGAAACTCACTCCAACATGTGGACCCTGGGATCAGTTCAGGGGAGACTGCTGGAGGGAATGAATTGAGTGTTTATGGTGACCTCTGCCACCAACAGTTGGTGTCAACAAGGTTGGAAGAAATGCATTTGATTGTTTTTAAGAGGAGGTAAGGCAAAAGAAATCAATTACGTGTAGGGCAAAAAAGCAAGGAATTTGGAATTAGATCATGTTTAGTAGTTAAGGACTGCCATGTCCTAGCTTTGTGACTTTAAGCGTTTCCTTTTTGACCTATCTCATGTTAGAATAAGATTAGTATGGAAATAATGCTTTCCTAATAAGATAGTTGTGAGCACTAAATGATACAGAAAGTGGTTTGTGCAAATTAACACTTAAAAACAGTTAGAAGTAGTTGTTGTTGCTAATGTTGTTACCGTTCTTGCATTAACAACTCTATGATTTTCTCTGTTCTTTACTCAACACATTCAGATCTTGAACTCTATGCCCAGCACAAAGAGGCATGAGACTAAATAATCTTCTGTGCCAAAGTCCAATTTTTTTAAAGTTTATTTATTTATTTTTGAGACAGAGAGAGAGAGAGAGAGAGAGAGAGAATGAATGGCTCCCAACACTGATAGACAGATTGTGAAGAGAATGAGGGAGAGAGAGTGTGCCTTATTAGCTCATCTCATTTCTTTGAGTCAGGCTCACAGGTCATTAGTTGCCCTTGGATTAGGCAAACATTTCTGGTCCAATCAGCCACATTCAGGAAGAAGGATTTTATTTAACTTTTTTTTTTTTTAGTGTTTATTTTTGAGAGAGAGAGAGGAGAGAAAGAGAGAGAGCTCATGAGCAGGAAAGGAGCAGAGAGAAAGAGAGGGAGACACAGAATCTGAAGCAGGATCCAGGCTCCGAGCCTTCAACACAGAGCCCGATGCGGGGCTTGAACCCACGAACTGTGAGATCCTGACCTCAGCCGGAGTCAGACGCTTAATGGACTGAGCCAGCCAGGCGCCTCAGGAAGAGGGATTTTATGAAGTCCAATACTGCTGTTTAGCCACCAGAGTCTTTGTTAGGGGCAGCTTCCCTTGCAGAAAAATGTGAGTGGGGCAGGAGTTATGACAGATATATTAGGCACTTTGCCAAGGCCTCATAATTAGATACAAATGCAATTTGAATTCTGACCCCTGAGGTTTAAGCACAGGACTTTTCATTACATCCTAGTTTCCTCTGAAGGTAAAAAAATAATGAGTTATGGGGCACTGGGGTGGCTCAGTTGGTTATGCATCCAAGTCTTGATTTCTGCTCAGATCATGATCTCACAGTTCATGGGATCGAGCCCTGCGTGGGGCTCAGGGCTGAAGGTGTGGAGCCTGCTGGGATTCTCTCTCTCTCCCTCTCTCACTCTGCTCCCTTCTCACTCCCTCTCTCAAAATAAATAAACTTAAAAAAAAAAATGAGTTACCCTTTGGTCATGTAAGTCATGTCCCTCCCCTTCCACTCACACCCACGTGTACCTGCTCATATACACTCATACACATTTTCTCTCTCTCTTTTTTTGATTTCTTCTCTCTCTCTTTCTCACACACACACACACACACACACACACACACACACACACACTCAAGGCCACGTGTTAAAACTGTTCATGCTAAAGTCCCACAGTCTCTGGCATGATAGAACCATGTAGATTTGTAACTTGAAGATTCTATAGCTTTCCTCTTAGGGCTAAAGGGTCAAGCAGTAGGTTTAATAAACTCTTCTGCCCTAGGGTGCCTGGGTGGCTCAGCTGGTTAAGCGTCCGACTTCCAATCAGGTCCAGATCTCATGGTTTGTGGGTTTGCGTCCCACATCGGGCTCTGTGCTGACCGCTCAGAGCCTGGAGCCTGCTTTGGATTCTGTGTCTCCCTCTCTCTCTGCCCCTCCCCTGCTCGTGCTTTGTCTCTCTCTCTCAGAAATAAATAAATCTTAAACTCATCTGCCCTGATAACTAATGGAGGAGTTGAGCGCCCATTAATATTTGTCATAGGAGCAATTTCTCTATAGAAAATCCCTTAGAATTGTATTGTTACTCAGTGCATTACTGGTTCTCCTTATACACATTTCAAATCACATAGAAAGAGATGGAAAATTTCACTGTGACCCTTATGGAGACCTGTGACAGCAGGCAGCATTTGGGTGTGTCACCAACTCTGGATCATCTAAATTAGAAGAATGGTCATCCACTTTTTCTACATGTAGTTCTAATATGCACCCCCAATTTCTTAAGATCATTAACTTTTTCTTCCTTAAAAATGAAAAGATAGAAAAGTGAAATGCTTTTCCTTCTCTCCCGAAAGCCGTAATTATGAATATTTTCTTTTTGACCCAAAATAAACTTGCAGGTGTGAAAAAAAGATAGCAATGGTCCAAAGCAATGGAAGATAGGATTTTGAGTTAGTAAATGAGCAGTTACTGCCTGCCATTCCTCAAAAGAAAGACATCTTTTAGGGGTTATGTGAAATCCAATGGCTTTTGGAAAATCCTTGGCAAATGTCTAAAAATATGTTTCAAATGTTTTCAACTCAAACAAATTAAAAACATATTTTTTTCCTGGCACTTTCCTCCTTCATTTTAAAGGATATGTGTATTTTTTCAGGGAAATTTTAGGCATGTGGCTCTAATTTTCACTTAACTCATCATGATATTGTTTCATAAGAACTATTAAACGACTAAAAATCCTTACGAGTCTTTTTTTTTTTTTAATAATAAGCCTTTAAAAACCCTTATTCCTTAGAAATAGGAAGTTAGAGAAATCAGAGCTGGAAAAGGACAAGTTTTGCAGGTTCTTCCCTGACAGGACAGGATCGACCCTGCCTCATTTTCTTTAAGTGAGACATACCTCCCTGAAGTCAAGTACTTTTCTGGAAAGACTGTCCCAGCTGGAAGGGGACTTTGTTCATTATGTGTTGTGGATTGGCCCTCTTTTCACACCTGCAGCTATTAGTACACTCACTGGCCTCTTGGATGATCTCCCATCAAGTCCTTGCCACAGGCACCCCATTACTAAAGGCCTACTCTCCCCCTCTTCTCACAGTTTCCATGTTGCTTGCTCTTGACTCCTATCCAAAGAGTCTGTTATGTATATGAGAGGTGGGAGGTGCCGTCAGTACCCATCTCCCATGACACTGATTTCTGTAAGAGATTCAAACCCCTTGGCACTCACATTCTATGACGTTTACTTCGTTCTACTATTCTGTTTTCCTTATCATTGCCTCTGAGATTTAGATATTTGATACGAATTCTGTTTCTAATAATATCTGGAATAAAACAACACTAGTCTGTACTAGTATTGACGTAGTTGTATTATGGCTACATCTCCTCAAACCATGATCGTGCTTTTTTTTAAATGTTATTTTCAGCAGTCCAGGGTACTTCCTACACTCTTCACTGCATTGTCTCCAAACACCTCCACCCAGAGTGCTCCCTTGTATACACAAAATGCAAAACACTTGCAAAACACTTAATGTCTCCATCGCTTTTTTGGAATTGAACTGAATCCTGCCCTAGAAAATGCATCTCACATCATTTTGGTGTTGCTTAATGTGTTTAACGTTGTTACTATTTACCTCTGTGGGTATATCTCCCAAGGGAGTATTTTTATACCTTTTTTGTCACCCAAAGTACCCAGTTTGGTAATAGGCACAAAGCTAAGAACTCGATAACTGTTAATCAAATGAACGGGTAAACATTATTTTCCGCAGTGATTTTGAAAGCTGCAATAATACGGATATTTGAATCAGAAAGACTTGGATTCAGATTCCCTCTGAACTGTTTATCTCATCTATGCTATTTAATTTCCAAAAGCCTCAGTTTCTCCATCTATAAATGGAGATATTATACATGGCAACAGTAATATTAGTAACAAATATGACATACTTAAAGTGTCCTAGTCTAAAAACTCAACATATATTAATTCATTTAATCCTCATGAAAATCTTATAAGTTAGATACTACTCCTATCCTCATTTTTCAGATAAATAAATTCAGTCAAAGATGCAAGTGACTTGAGCAAAGCTCCTTCACAGACTTAATAAAAGATTTTAAAAGGCAACATATGTAAAGTCCACACACACTTTACTCCTCAATATATGTTGGTTCCTGTCCTCATTTTGTGCATCCAGTTCATTTGTAAAGCTCAGAGGGCTGTTGTAGAGATCAAATAAAAACAATTGAGGAAGAATTTTGAAAATAAAATAACTTTGTATTTAAATTAATTAAAATTATTAATACTATAACTCATCAATCAGACATCAGACCTATCACCGAGGAACTCTAGTTTCACAATAGCAGAATGAAAACTGCAAAATACATTTCTATTTATTAATTAATTTATTTTAATGTTTATTCATTTTTTGAGAGCGAGCAGGGGGGAGGGGGAGAGAGAGGGAGACACAGAATCCGAAGCAGGCTCCAGGCTCTGAGCTGTCAGCACGGAGCCCAACGCAGGGCTCGAACCCACAAACTGTAAGATCGTGACCTGAGCTGAAGTCTGACGCTTAACCAACCAAACCGCCCAGGCACTGCCTGCAAAATGCATTTTTAAAATAAGATTCAAAATTTTTTTTTTTAAATTTTTTTTTTCAACGTTTTTTATTTATTTTTGGGACAGAGAGAGACATAGCATGAACGGGGTAGGGGCAGAGAGAGAGGGAGACACAGAATCGGAAACAGGCTCCAGGCTCTGAGCCATCAGCCCAGAGCCTGATGCGGGGCTCGAACTCACGGACCGTGAGATCGTGACCTGGCTGAAGTCGGACGCTTAACCGACTGCGCCACCCAGGTGCCCCAAAATAAGATTCAAATTTATGACATCATAGTTTCTACTCATAATGTTTAGAGCCATTTTTTTTATTTTTTTTCAACGTTTATTTATTTTTGGGACAGAGAGAGAGCATGAACGGGGGAGGGGCAGAGAGAGAGGGAGACACAGAATCGGAAACAGGCTCCAGGCTCTGAGCCATCAGCCCAGAGCCCGACGCGGGGCTCGAACTCACGGACTGCGAGATCGTGACCTGGCTGAAGTCGGACGCTTAACCGACTGTGCCACCCAGGCGCCCCTAGAGCCATTTTTTTAAATAAAAAATCACTTACCTAGTGCCCTCTGAATGGACTTGGTATTGTGGGATTTAGAATGGATTAATCTTTCTTGCCCTGGTGGCAATGAAAATTTAAAGAGAAAAGTCAAGAAAAGTTCATAGGTTAACCATGAAATCAACATACGCAATCATTCTTTTCAAAGTGTTTGTACTTGAGGTTTGAAAGAGACAGATCCAAGATATGAGGAGATAAAGGCCTTTACCCTGCACAATGCGAATCTTAGCACTGTTTTAGCATATTTTTGTCTTATGAGCAAATTCATAATTACTTTGTGTTTCAAATCTTTTTAAGTCAAGTCATATGTCTTGATGTCGTAAAGTAACTTTGAACTAAATTCACATTTTATCTCTGTCTTTCCATGTGTATTTCATTTCCTTTAACCACTGGTTTTGAAATCCCTTTGCCTAAAGCTTTCACGTTTGTTTGGGGAGAACTTCCCACACACACCCTCTAACTTGTCTTCTAGGCAGGGCTATGACTCCAGTGTCTTGAACAGTGACTGGTGATTAAGACAAGTTAAAAGATTCATTTCAGAAATATTCAATTCATTGCAACAATGCCTCCATTGTCCTTTTTGTGGGACAGGCTTCACAAGCCTGTGCGTCTTACTCTGTATGTCTTTATTACTCCTTTTCTTCCCTCTTTTCCCAGAAGATAAGAGGTAAGTTTAATGGTTCCCGGAGAGGACAGAAAGAAAGGCATTAAGGCAGAAAGGGGACAGAAAGAAAGGAGTGCAGAAGTAAGCACAGAGGACCTGGCTTCCAGTTTCCAGAACGCTATAAACTTTTGGTCAGTTACCAACATATCTGGGGAGATATCAATAAACAAACAACAATAGCCAGAAAAATTGCCCCTCCAAAACCAAACCAAAACAAAACAATACCAAAGCTTGACCAACACAGATATCAGGCAAATTGGGAGGTTTTCAGAAACTTTTAAACCTTCAAAAATTTCACACTGTTCAACGGCCCCTGCGGATCAACAGGTTACTTCTCATTTTTTATTTTCATTTAAAACAATCTTTTTTTTTAAGGGCAGAAATCATGGCTTATATTTATTTCTTTGTAATGTTGGGGACTGGTACATAGTAGGCTTTCAATAAATGCTCATTTGGTAAATGAACAAGTAAACCTTTCTTCCACAAGAAACGGTATTGACAATTATCATAGAAAGACCTGAAACCAATATCTAGAAAGTAAACTTCCCATCCCCAAGGCTCTACTTCTATAAGTAGAATCCTTATACTTTTTCCAGGATACTGAAGAACATGTGTAAATAATCAAATATTGGCATTCGTTTATATCAAGAGCAAAAATACATGTTTGATACCTTAAATAAAATTGAGAATAAAGAAACTTCTCAAAAATCGAGAAAGAGAAATGAAATAAGTGGAAAGCCCAAGAGAAAAAGCTCTTGTTTATGGAGAAATATTAACCTTACTCTATACATCTTTCATGCGAATTATTTGGCAAATATGTATATACCACCTCATGATACTTTTTATTTCAGCGTCTTCCATCCTCATCTAACTTGTCATATATTTATTATTTGCTCTCCAATTTTATTGTAAGCTCCTGAAAGCAGAGACTACTGTATGTTTTATCACATACACAGCATTTTTATACAGTGTGTGTGTGTGTGTGTGTGTGTGTGTGTGTGTGTGTGTATGTTTCTGGGCATATGTGTACAGAAATGCTCATATTTTTTAATGTTTTTTTTAAATTTTTTGAGAGAGAGAGAGAGAGAGAGAGAGAGAGAGACAGAGACAGAGTGTGAGCAGGGGAAGGGCAGAGAGAGACAGAAATACAGAATCTGAAGCAGGCTCCATGCTCCAAGCTGTCAGCACAGAGCCGGACACGGGACCAAACTCGTGAACTGCGAGATCATGACCTGAGCCAAAGTCAGCCACTTAACTGACTGAGCCACCCAGACACCCCTGAAATGCTCATATTTTTTACATCACATTTTAGAAAAGGTGAACACCAAGAGGAAAAGTCAAGAACTAATGATGCAGGTGGCATAATCTTCAGGTGGCATAATCACATATACAAATCAATGGCATTTACTTGCACGTTCATACATATTTATGGTGCTTTATATCTTAACTGCTCATATATAATCGGCCTTACATGGAAACTTGTCCATTTGTGGATGGGCACATCTATCTACGCATGATTGGTTGTGTCCAACTTTATTTTTTTTATTTTTTTATTTTTTTTATTTTTTATATGAAATTTATTGACAAATTGGTTTCCATACAACACCCAGTGCTCATCCCAAAAGGTGCCCTCCTCAGTACCCATCACCCACCCTCTCCTCCCTCCCACCCCCCATCAACCCTCAGTTTGTTCTCAGTTTTTAAGAGTCTCTTATGCTTTGGCTCTCTCCCACTCTAACCTGTTTTTTTTTTTTTTCCTTCCCCTCCCCCATGGGTTCCTGTTAAGTTTCTCAGGGTCCACATAAGAGTGAAACCATATGGTATCTGTCTTTCTCTGTATGGCTTATTTCACTTAGCATCACACTCTCCAGTTCCATCCACGTTGCTACAAAAGGCCATATTTCATTTTTTCTCATTGCCACGTAATATTCCATTGTGTATATAAACCACAATTTCTTTATCCATTCATCAGTTGATGGACATTTAGGCTCTTTCCATAATTTGGCTATTGTTGAGAGTGCTGCTATGAACATTGGGGTACAAGTGGCCCT
Source organism: Felis catus (assembly GCF_018350175.1). NCBI lineage: Eukaryota > Metazoa > Chordata > Mammalia > Carnivora > Felidae > Felis > Felis catus. Next base: position 38,950,232 of record NC_058385.1, on the reverse strand, counting down.
ATGCATCAGTACTCCTGTATCCCTTGGGTAAATTCCTAGCAGTGCTATTGCTGGGTCGTAGGGTAGGTCTATTTTTAATTTTCTGAGGAACCTCCACACTGCTTTCCAGAGCGGCTGCACCAATTTGCATTCCCACCAACAGTGCAAGAGGGTTCCCGTTTCTCCACATCCTCTCCAGCATCTATAGTCTCCTGATTTGTTCATTTTGGCCACTCTGACGGGCGTGAGGTGATACCTGAGTGTGGTTTTGATTTGTATTTCCCTGATAAGGAGCGACGCTGAACATCTTTTCATGTGCCTGTTGGCCATCCGGATGTCTTCTTTAGAGAAGTGTCTATTCATGTTTTCTGCCCATTTCTTCACTGGGTTATTTGTTTTTCGGGTGTGGAGTTTGGTGAGCTCTTTATAGATTTTGGATACTAGCCCTTTGTCCGATATGTCATTTGCGAATATCTTTTCCCATTCCGTTGGTTGCCTTTTAGTTTTGTTGGTTGTTTCCTTTGCTGTGCAGAAGCTTTTTATCTTCATAAGGTCCCAGTAATTCACTTTTGCTTTTAATTCCCTTGCCTTTGGGGATGTGTCGAGTAAGAGATTGCTACGGCTGAGGTCAGAGAGGTCTTTTCCTGCTTTCTCCTCTAAGGTTTTGATGGTTTCCTGTCTCACATTTAGGTCCTTTATCCATTTTGGGTTTATTTTTTGTGAATGGTGTGAGAGAGTGGTCTAGTTTCAACCTTCTGCATGTTGCTGTCCAGTTCTCCCAGCACCATTTGTTAAAGAGGCTGTCTTTTTTCCATTGGATGTTCTTTCCTGCTTTGTCAAAGATGAGTTGGCCATACGTTTGTGGGTCTAGTTCTGGGGTTTCTATTCTATTCCATTGGTCTATGTGCCTGTTTTTGTGCCAATACCATGCTGTCTTGATGATGACAGCTTTGTAGTAGAGGCTAAAGTCTGGGATTGTGATGCCTCCTGCTTTGGTCTTCTTCTTCAAAATTCCTTTGGCTATTCGGGGCCTTTTGTGGTTCCATATGAATTTTAGGATTGCTTGTTCTAGTTTCGAGAAGAATGCTGGTGCAATTTTGATTGGGATTGCATTGAATGTGTAGATAGCTTTGGGTAGTATTGACATTTTGACAATATTTATTCTTCCAATCCATGAGCAGGGAATGTCTTTCCATTTCTTTAAATCTTCTTCAATTTCCTTCATAAGCTTTCTATCGTTTTCAGCATACAAATCCTTTACATCTTTGGTTAGATTTATTCCTAGGTATTTTATGCTTCTTGGTGCAATTGTGAATGGGATCAGTTTCTTTATTTGTCTTTCTGTTGCTTCATTGTTAGTGTATAAGAATGCAACTGATTTCTGTACATTGATTTTGTATCCTGCAATGTTGCTGAATTCCTGTATCAGTTCTAGTAGACTTTTGGTGGAGTCTATCGGATTTTCCATGTATAATATCATGTCATCTGCAAAAAGCGAAAGCTTGACTTCATCTTTGCCAATTTTGATGCCTTTGATTTCCTTTTGTTGTCTGATTGCTGATGCTAGAACTTCCAGCACTATGTTAAACAGCAGCGGTGAGAGTGGGCATCCTTGTCGTGTTCCTGATCTCAGGGAAAAAGCTCTCAGTTTTTCCCCATTGAGGATGATGTTAGCTGTGGGCTTTTCATAAATGGCTTTTATGATCTTTAAGTATGTTCCTTCTATCCCGACTTTCTCAAGGGTTTTTATTAAGAAAGGGTGCTGGATTTTGTCAAAGGCCTTTTCTGCATCGATTGACAGGATCATATGGTTCTTCTCTTTTTTTTTGTTAATGTGATGTATCACGTTGATTGATTTGCGAATGTTGAACCAGCCCTGCATCCCAAGAATGAATCCCACTTGATCATGGTGAATAATTCTTTTTATATGCCGTTGAATTCGATTTGCTAGTATCTTATTGAGAATTTTTGCATCCATATTCATCAGGGATATTGGCCTGTAGTTCTCTTTTTTTACTGGGTCTCTGTCTGGTTTAGGAATCAAAGTAATACTGGCTTCATAGAATGAGTCTGGAAGTTTTCCTTCCCTTTCTATTTCTTGGAATAGCTTGAGAAGGATAGGTATTATCTCTGCTTTAAACGTCTGGTAGAACTCCCCTGGGAAGCCATCTGGTCCTGGACTCTTATTTGTTGGGAGATTTTTGATAACCGATTCAATTTCTTCGCTGGTTATGGGTCTGTTCAAGCTTTCTATTTCCTCCTGATTGAGTTTTGGAAGAGTGTGGGTGTTCAGGAATTTGTCCATTTCTTCCAGGTTGTCCAATTTGTTGGCATATAATTTTTCATAGTATTCCCTGATAATTGTTTGTATCTCTGAGGGATTGGTTGTAATAATTCCATTTTCATTCATGATTTTATCTATTTGGGTCATTTCCCTTTTCTTTTTGAGAAGCCTGGCTAGAGGTTTGTCAATTTTGTTTATTTTTTCAAAAAACCAACTCTTGGTTTCGTTGATCTGCTCTACAGTTTTTTTAGATTCTATATTGTTTATTTCTGCTCTGATCTTTATTATTTCTCTTCTTCTGCTGGGTTTAGGCTGCCTTGGCTGTTCTGCTTCTAGTTCCTTTAGGTGTGCTGTTAGATTTTGTATTTGGGATTTTTCTTGTTTCTTGAGATAGGCCTGGATTGCAATGTATTTTCCTCTCAGGACTGCCTTCGCTGCGTCCCAAAGCGTTTGGATTGTTGTATTTTCATTTTCGTTTGTTTCCATATATTTTTTAATTTCTTCTCTAATTGCCTGGTTGACCCACTCATTCGTTAGTAGGGTGTTCTTTAACCTCTATGCCTTTGGAGGTTTTCCAGACTTTTTTCTGTGGTTGATTTCAAGCTTCATAGCATTGTGGTCTGAAAGTATGCATGGTATAATTTCAATTCTTGTAAACTTATGAAGGGCTGTTTTGTGACCCAGTATATGATCTATCTTGGAGAATGTTCCATGTGCACTCGAGAAGAAAGTATATTCTGTTGCTTTGGGATGCAGAGTTCTAAATATATCTGTCAAGTCCATCTGATCCAATGTCTCCTTCAGGGCCCTTGTTTCTTTATTGACCGTGTGTATAGATGATCTGTCCATTTCTGTAAGTGGGGTGTTAAAGTCCCCTGCAATTACCACATTCTTATCAATAAGGTTGCTTATGTTTATGAGTAATTGTTTTATATATTTGGGGGCTCCGGTATTCGGCGCATAGACATTTATAATTGTTAGCTCTTCCTGATGGATAGACCCTGTAACTATTATATAATGTCCTTCTTCATCTCTTGTTACAGCCTTTAATTTAAAGTCTAGTTTGTCTGATATAAGTATGGCTACTCCAGCTTTCTTTTGGCTTCCAGTAGCATGATAAATAGTTCTCCATCCCCTCACTCTCAATCTAAAGGTGTCCTCAGGTCTAAAATGAGTCTCTTGTAGACAGCAAATAGATGGGTCTTGTTTTTTTATCCATTCTGATACCCTCTGTCTTTTGGTTGGTGCATTTAATCCATTTACATTCAGTGTTATTATAGAAAGATATGGGTTTAGAGTCATTGTGATGTCTGTATGTTTTATGCTTGTAGTGATGTCTCTGGGACTTTGTCTCACAGGGTCCCCCTTAGGATCTCTTGTAGGGCTGGTTTAGTGGTGACAAATTCCTTCAGTTTTTGTTTGTTTGGGAAGACCTTTATCTCTCCTTCTATTCTAAATGACAGACTTGCTGGATAAAGGATTCTCGGCTGCATATTTTTTCTGTCTAGCACCCTGAAAATCTCGTGCCAATTCTTTCTGGCCTGCCAAGTTTCAAAAGAGAGATTAGTCACGAGTCTTATAGGTCTCCCTTTATATGTGAGGGCACGTTTACCCCTTGCTGCTTTCAGAATTTTCTCTTTATCCTTGTATTTTGCCAGTTTCACTATGATATGTCGTGCAGAAGATCGATTCAAGTTACGTCTGAAGGGAGTTCTCTGTGCCTCTTGGATTTCAATGCCTTTTTCCTTCCCTAGTTCAGGGAAGTTCTCAGCTATTATTTCTTCAAGTACCCCTTCAGCACCTTTCCCTCTCTCTTCCTCCTCTGGGATACCAATTATGCGTATATTATTTCTTTTTAGTGTATCACTTAGTTCTCTAATTTTCCCCTCATACTCCTGGATTTTTTTATCTCTCTTTTTCTCAGCTTCCTCTTTTTCCATAACTTTATCTTCTAGTTCACCTATTCTCTCCTCTGCCTCTTCAAGCCGAGCTGTGGTGGTTTCCATTTTGTTATGCATTTCGTTTAAAGCATTTTTCAGCTCCTCGTGACTGTTCCTTAATCCCTTGATCTCTGTAGCAAGAGATTCTCTGCTGTCCTGTATACTGTTTTCAAGCCCAGCGATTAATTTTATGACTATTATTCTAAATTCACTTTCTGTTATATTATTTAAATCCTTTTTGATTAGCTCATTAGCTGTTGTTATTTCATGGAGATTCTTCTGAGGGGAATTCTTCCGCTTGGTCATTTTGGATAGTCCCTGGTGTGGTGAGGACCTGCAGGGCACTTCCCCTGTGCTGTGGTGTATAACAGGAGTTGGTGGGTGGGGGAGTTGGTGGGCGGGGCCGCAGTCAGACCTGATGTCTGCCCCCAGCCCACCGCTGGGGCCACAGTCAGACTGGTGTGTGCCTTCTCTTCCCCTCTCCTAGGGGCGGGATTCACTGTGGGGTGGTGTGGCCCGTCTGGGCTACTTGCACACTGCCAGGCTTGTGATGCTGGGGATCTGGCGTATTAGCTGGGGTGGGTAGGCAAGGTGCACGGGGGCAGGAGGGGCAGGCTTAGATCGCTTCTCCTTAGGTGATCCTCTTCAGGAGGGGCCCCTCTTCCTTGGGCCTCTCGTCTGCGTTTGGCTCCTGCGACTCCGTTCTGCTAATCCTCTGGCGGTTTTCTGGGTTATTTAGGCAGGTGTAGGTGGAATCTAAGTGATCAGCAGGACGCGCGGTGAGCCCAGCGTCCTCCTAAGCCGCCATCTTGCCCTGAAAGGTTGTGTCCAACTTTAAAGAGACATTTAGTGGTATTCAAAATCAACTATAGTGGTCGCATACTTTGAAAGACAGTTTCAATGCCTTTTGAAGGCACTTATGACCTGAGTCTTTTCTACTGGCAACAGTATGTAGACGATTTTTTTGGATCTGGACAGTACCATTTGACTCTAAGAGCTGAAGCCACTGACCTCAAAGTTTGCTTAGCGCCTGATGTTTACTCTTAACTTTATCATTATTGCGTTCATATCAGCTAAGATAAAACCATTTAGCTTTGAATGTTTTTTAGTTATGTAAATTGTCCCCTTTTCTTGTGCATTTAATGTTGGAAGGATGGGGAGGCATGGTCCATTGTAGAAAAAAAAATCTTACTAATAGAAGACTAAGCACATACCAAGAATCCAGAATTAAAAACATGTTGCTTTTCTCCCAAGCTACCTGTGAGTTCCCCATGGGATTGGCATGGGGAGTATCTGCTGTGTGGGGTACCCCCACAATTTGCCCTTTCCTTTTACCCAGATCTGAAGGGTTCCATTTCTTTTTTTGCTGAGCCTCAAGTCAGAGCATCACTTCTTTGGTTTCCCTCAAGCAGAGAAGTATGTCCTTCTGCCTCTGAGAGTAGAGGGGAAAGGACAGCAGACTTTCAAGATCCAGTCTCCAACTGAAGCCTCTAAAAGACCTTTTTCTTGCTGAAATGACCTCTGAAAACAGCTGTAGGAAGGCGTTTTGCTTTAAAGCATTTCTACTTCTTTTTATGTTCTACAAAAGACTCCCTTCTATTAGCCTCGCTTGTTTCACCCCAGAAAGAAGGTGGTGGTAAAGGGAACCAAAATTTTCCTATAGAATATTAGATATGCCATCACTTTCTCTGCCTCTTCTGCCTATACCTACCACCTTTACTTTCCTTCATTTCTATTCAGTTGTTGTATCTCAACGTAACTTTTCCTGTGATCATTTAATACAGGAAATCATTGGTTGGACTTTGCAATTTACTCCCCATGTTACATCAACTCATGTTCTTGAATGGAAAAGCAAAAATTAGTGATTGCTTCAACAAATGTTTATAGAAAGGCAAAGAGCCTTAATAGACAAAATAGACAAAATGAGGATAATTGTAATAATGATGACCATGAGGGCAGATACTTCAAGCACTGTGGTAAGTTCTTTACATATGGCAACCCAGTTAATCCTTATGGCAACCTTGAGATGTGGGCACTGTTATCTTCATTTTATAGATGAGCAAATTGAGGCAGAAAGAGATCGAATAACTTTGCCGATGTCACATGACATGCCGATGTCACATGGTGGAGTGGAAATTCAAACAGTCTGGCTTTAGAGTCTACATTTATAACCATCACACTATTAATAAGAATATTGTGGGCAATGCATCTATCATGCTTATTAATACATGATCAATCGGTTTACGAAAGGCACGCTTTAATAGGGCAAGGAATTATGGCATGCTGGAAGGAGGACTGGTTTACTGATTTCATAGGTAAAAGCTCTAATCTCATCCCTGTTGCTTATCAGTGTAAGGTCTATGCTTGGGAATGCCCTTGGACCTCCCTTGGTTTCTAGAATAACTCAGTGAGTCAAAAGACCAGTCCATCTTGCAAAATCTTAAAGTTTATTGACTTGATAGGGGCCACTGGCCTCAAGAAATTAGGCAACATGGACATTGAAAAGTGTATTTTCCGTTTCTGTTGTATTCTATCATAACCCATTTCAAATACTTCTTAGCTCAATGCGCTGAAAGCCATTTGCCATCCAAAATTTTAATTATTAATGTAAAAGTGTTTAAGATATGTCCATTAAGGCTGATAAAGTTGTGTCTGATTAACGGGCTTTTCATAAATGCACTGACACAAACTTTTTTAAAAAAATTAATTCAGCCTGCAAATGAACATCATCCATTTTGCTATCATATTTTATCAGTCTGTAAAGTGCATTCTCACTTCGGTTTTCAGCTCTGAATGCAGAACACTGTGAAAAATGACAGAATTTTAATGAGAAAGTGAACAACATGCCATCAACACCCTTTTGCCAGTAAAAATGGCACAACATCAAAGCTTTAAATCATGTTCCCTCCACACCTTTGGACATCTGTGATTCTGTCTGAGTCCTCAAAATCTGCTACATCCATCACCAGGTGCAGCCTTTAAACACGGAGGCGCTGTCTACTTCACTGGTTGGCATGGCAACAGTTGTCAAATCATCCCTTGATAATGCTCTTTAATTGATTGTATAAATTATTCTGAGATATGTGATTGCAAAATGATGTACTGAAGCTCTTAAGTGCGTAGATCAGCCTACATGCATTTAAAGATGCATTGCATCCCCTGCCTTTACCCAGGAAACTGACCCCCTCAGACTGCTGGAACACTCAAGATGAAGCATAAATATTGAACATTAAGGAAAAGTTTAAAGCAATGGCACAGTTAATTGCTACTCCAAGTGCATGTTAACTTACTAAAAACCAACAGGCTGCATGCTGCCTGCAGATGCAAAGATATTTCTTCAGATCACATAGAGGAATCAGTCTATCCAAAGATAGCATTATTACCAGTTTATGATTGCACTGATAGAGAACTTATAGGCTATTTGGAGACGCTCTTCATTAGTATGCCGTGGGCCTTTTCTTCTCGTGATTCTTTATATACAATTAGTGCAGCGTGTGTTGCCAATGTATTGGCTCTCCTGGTGCCTCCATCCCTCAGCTGAATGGCATCCTGTGATTTCTGGCATCTCTATGCAATTGTGAGCAACATGGAAGTGATTAACTTGGAAACTATGCCTAAAACATCCTGTTATTTTCATTTCGAGCCTTTTTTTCTTTCCTTTCCTAGGAGTTAAGCCCAATGCTATCTGCATGAAAGTATACACTTGTGGTGCTCAAAGTGTGGTTCCCAGCCCAGCAGCATCAGCATCACCTGGGAACTCATTAGAAATGCAGACTCAGAAACCCTGTGAGAGGGACCCAAAAATCTATGTTTTATTTATTTACTTTAATTTTTTTTTTTATGCTGTAACAAACTCTCCAGGATTCCAATACAGTTCCCATGCGAGAACCACTGGAATAGGCTAGAGCTAGTTGCCCAGTAGAATCACCTAGAGAACTTCTAAAACTACCAAAACATGGTATGCATTTCCTAGTGATTCAGATTTAAGTGCTTTGAGATGAAGCTTACGCACCTGGTACTTTTAAAAAAATTCCCAGGTGATTGTAATGAGATGAGAAGATTGAGGAAATTTGGTATGGGACAATGACATTGAATGTGAGATCTTTAAATACTTAGGAGACAGCTACTACCAGACATCGTTATATCATTTTTTGTTTCCCCTTCTTGTTCTTATTTCACATTTGTGCATTTAGTTGTACTTTACACATTTATTTACCAAGTGTGTATTACATGCCATGTGCTATACTTGGAGGTAGAATAATAAACAGTTATAGTCTTTTAAGCTGGGGGAGGGGGTGGACAATAAATAAAGGAAAACAAATGCTTATCTAATTATAAATTGTGATAAATGCTGTAAGGGACACAGGTTGAACACTGACCACGAATTCAGGGGACCTGCTGTTATAAGATGGCTACAGAAAGTCTAAAGGGGTGATACGTAAGCTAAAAATTAAAGAACAGTTGTAGAAACTCTACGATCAGCTGAGGTCTGGTGGTGGGGGGCAGGTGTATGTTTGGGAATGGGTAAGGAAGTGTGGAGGTAAGAGCAGGGATAGAAATTGTACTGAAGGAAAGTACTTGATGTGTTCAGGGGACTGAAAGAAGGCCCTCATGGCTGACGTTAAAGCGTCGGAAGACAAAGACCCAGATGAGTCTGGAAGAAAGTATTAGGTCAAGGGTTGATATGAGACGCAATAAAGAGCCACGTAGGAGCCACTGTGTGGTCTGAAAAACAGCAGAAATGGGAATAGATGTCCTCGCATGATTCTAAGTCAGTCATGTCAAAGAATCTTTTTAACTACTCACTTTTCAGCAAGGTTTCTAGTTGCTCAGGTAGATTGTGGCCACCTCACCTCAGTGTTTGGACTCCTGTGTCTCAGGAATTGTTGGCCTTGTTCTCTGGAGCAGTGTTGGGAATGCTACCTAAGATGATGAAATTTAGTGCAGACTTTAAGGTCTAGAGTGATAACGAAAATCATAGGATCCAGGTAGATTTTCTTGGAGTGGCTTGGGGTCTTAGCTTCATCTTTAATTATTAGCAGCGGTGGAAATGAGCTATTTTTGTTGTTGTTGCTGTTACTGTCTATGTAGTGGAAAGAACTACTTATGTAAGTTATGTAAGTAAGGGAGGAACTAAGATTTTTCTTTAAAAACATGTGGGAGTTTGTTTTGCCAGATTTCATTGTGCCTCTTGTGTTCTTCAAATTCATGTGCTAAATGTTTAATATCTTTTACAAAGTCCTTCTGCAAACTGGTATATATATTTCAGTTTATTATTGCCACAAGTTATTTCTGTCTTTGAATTTGAGTGTCTTATAAACATCAAAACTTCCTTTGGAACTAGTCCCAGTAGAGATGAGAGTCTTCTAGCCAAGTTACCTATCAAAAGGCACATCAAACAACCCAGTAATTCGGTGTCCATCTGCCATACAAGAGGTCCCAAGTTCCAAATAATTAAATTAGATCATATCAAGCCTAAGGTTTAAATTAACTTTGTAAAGAAGGAAAGCATGACAGAAACAATGCAATTTTAAAGGAGAGCCTTGCAAACACTAGCTGTAAAAATTGTTTAAAAAAGTAATACTTAGATGATTAGTAGGAATAGGGCTTCTTAAAAAACGTTTTTACCATAAAGCTTAGGATACATCTAGGTAGACATGGTAAGGACACTGAGCACATTGAAATGGAGACTGGAAGCTTTACTGGTTTCTGCAGGTGAAGTCATTGATGAGAATGATCTGTGCTCTATCAAACACCTTCCTTGTCTCCCAGTGCTTGTGTGAGATCCAGAATGAGAACAAGTCAATTGACACACTAGCAGAGTTTAGGAGGATTGCTCATCCCATTCTTTAGAGGTCATCAAAGGACAAGGACAGGTGAGTCACTGAACTATGGGAAAAAACATTGAGCCAACTGAGAGAAACAGGAAATGGCAAGTGACTGGAAAAAAAGGAGTCTCTCTTGGATCTTGTCCCACTTTAGATATTTGGTTTAAAAGTAATATTACGGTGGTGACTTGAACTGTTCTCAACTTGTTATAAAAAACTCTAGACCAACCTAGTATCTCACATAACTTTCCCTGGGGCAATATCACTCCTCTCTGAAAAACAACTTCAAAAACATTTAAATATATATGCAGGAAAAAAAACCCAGCATTTTTCCCTAAAATTACATTTATTGACAAGCAGATCATGAAAAAAAAAAAAAATAAAGAACTTCACTTTGTGTAGACATCTGGAATGGAATGCGGGAATTATCTTTTATATTCCACAAAATAATATACCAAATTATCTTCATTCAGTCTCCATTTTCAGACTGTACTCAACAGGCACATTGTACAGGAAACATGAGCGATTAGAGAGAAATTGTGGAGAAAGAAAGCCTAGGGTGCATGTATGTGCAGACACAGAGGGTGCTATGTGGTCAGCAGTGGCACCGTGCATACTGGGGACATCTTTACATCGATGTTTCCACTGGGATAATTAAGAGTGGCATTGGGAGCTCAGAGGGAGAGATGAACTTCCAAGAGAAGGAATATCTCAGAAAGAGGAATGAGGACATGGTTCACTTAATGAATATTTTCTGAATGTTTACTGTGTGTCAAACACTGGGGCTGCGAGAAACTTACGGTATATTGGGGGATACAGATAGTAAAGAGGAAATCACAAAGGAGTGTGACAGCAATGATAAAATACTCTACCACTTAAATGCTTTTCTGTCTTATTTAACTTCATAAAAATCTAGAGTGTTTGGGCAGTATATTATTTCTGTCACTGTTATCTTTTACAATGATTCCTGTTGCCTCATTTTACGGATGAGAAAACCGAGGCCCAAACAGCCTAAATATGTCCCTAAGCTTACCCAGCTGATAAGTGGGAAAGTGGAGATGTAAACCCGACTTTGTGTGGCTTCGGAGGCCATGATGTGAGTTCTCCTTGACGCTGTCTGGCCAAGAGGAGGGCAGGTAAGGAATACAGAGAGGGGGCCCAGATCTGGCCTTGTGGAGGAAAGGGGGTCTAGGGAATACTTCCTTGTGAAAACAACTTGCTAGTGACTCCCAATTCTTTTCTCTCCCCCTACGATTCATCTATCATTTTCCCCACCAACAGAAGTCTTTGGGAATGTGGCTGCTGGGCTGCCCTAAACAGGCCACATACCCTGATGGTGAGGAGCACTAAGGAGCACCGACCGGGAGCTGGGCTGCCTGGGATGAAGCCTCCCCTCACTGCCTAGGAGCTATTGACCTTAGGCAAGATTCTGTAAAATGGAGATAAAGGTTTCTACCTCATGGGCATATTATGGGAATTGAATTAAATGAGCTTATCTCTATAACACATTTACACCCAGCACGTACCACACAAGTATTTAAATAAATGAATTGGCAAAGGCTGCAATTCCAAAAATGTCCACAGAGATTCTTCCCTGGGAGAGCTGATCACACAGACTCCTTGCTTAAGAATGCCTCCTAGTTCATCAACTGTTCTCATCTCCAGTGGAATATCAAGGTTCTTGGTGGCTGCGAGGGAAGAGAGCCTCCGGTGAGATTGGGCGGAAGCCTTATTCTGGGCTTCGTGAAGAGCCTGAGGTTTGGATTCAGACCTCCCTGGGATCAGATCCTGGCCCTGCCTCTTGGATCTTGGACGAATCATTTAATAACTTTATTCTCCACTCCCTTATTGGTGAAATGAGAAAAATAACAACCATAATTACATGAAATATATGCATTTTTTAATGACAAAAGCTTGACATAGAGGAGGGACTAAAATGTTGTCTATTATAAATATTACCACTTATCAGGGGACAATTTAGAAAAAAGCAATCTGTATCTCAGTTTTGCTCTCCTGGTATATATATCCAAGCCTTACAGAAGTTGCAGTTTTTATATACATAGTATTAAAGTAGCTAAGAGAGCGATTTTGATTCAGGGAAAGACAAAGAAATGAATGGGTCAGGAATGAAAGCCCATCACATTGCTATTTCTTTGATTGTTTACCATACGCAGCAGTCGACTTAAATTTAGAGGTTACGTGTACTGCCGACAGATAAACTTGAATGAGTCTGGAGGTTAACTTTCTCCTTCCTTTGCTGGCTTAGCAGAGAGCTGACTCAGCTGGACTGAGCCAGCCTGGGAAGACATAGCAAGGCTGTGTCAGCATTACAGACGGGTGGGCAAGGATCTTCCCAGGGCCCGCATGTGTGGACTTCGGCCTTAAATAGATGTAACTACTAGCACTCTTTCCGAGCCTGGAGATCCCTTGAAATACTGTTTGTTCTCAGAGAAACTAGGTGTTCTCTAGCCTCTCTTAGGCTAAGCTATACAATGATGTGGGGGCAGGGCACATTCTCTCTTGGAATCTTGTGTGAGGACTACCTATGCCTGGCTGTACAATAATGACAGCCCAGTGCATATGCTCTCTTGCTTCGCTTCTAAGTGTTTTTCCCGATAATATTTGCACCACGTCTCAGTGCTGCTGTGTATCCACGATCCTCTTGCATACAGTTCCCAAAATACATGTCTTTAAATTATACTCTCAGCTGCAAAATGTTCATACAATAAGTGGCATGAGGGCCTGAGACCCACCTTTGGTGAACAGTCACATTCAAAGAAATTGTGGACAGAATACCCCACACTTCATTCTTTCAGTTCTCTCTCCCCGCCTCTTCCCCTTCTCTCTCTTTTCACGATGCTGAATAATGGCAGTTGATTCATGATTCACATAAGTTAAATACACAGATGGTCCAGTTTATTTTATGAGGGGCTTTATGATTTCAGGAAAAGGACCTATCCCACACCTGGGAAGAAGTAGACAAGAGGTGAACGGTATCTTGGGTCTGGAGGCCGGGAGGATGGCAGTGGTGGTGGTGGGCACTGATGGAGGACAGTGGAGACAGCTCTGGACATCGTGGTGACAGGTGTCCAAGCCAAACACACCTTTCAGAGAGGCCCTGCCTTGGGCAGGCATGGGGCATGGGCTCGTGCTCGTATTCCGATTGACTGAGCGCAACCTAGAGGTAGCATGGCTTTGGCACAAATGTGGGGGTGCTTCCAGGGGGCGGGCAGCAGCTGGGTTTGCCAGGCAACCACACTCCGTACAGCAGATCGCAGCTGTGTTTTTCTATGACTGCTGCAGCTATAAGACCGTATAGGATCTAGTCTCTGATTACTTCTGGGCCCTATCGCCAGCCACTCTTCTGCTGGCTTATCTGCTCCTGTCATGCTGGCCTTCTTGCTGCTCCCTGAACATTGAATATTCTCCTGCCTCTGCACTGACTAGTTCATCTTTCTGGAAAATTCTCATCATATATCTGTGTAGGGTTTGCTCCCTCAATTCAATTTCCCACTCAAGAGTTCCCTTATCAGAGTTGTCGTCCCTGACCATCTGTCCAAAAAAGCTCATGTCCCCTTACTCCATCTTATTCTCATTTCTTTTTCTGCATCATGTTTGTTTTCTGGTTTAAGTCCATTAGAATGTAAGCTGTATGAGAACAGACCTTACTTCTGCTCACTAATAAATAACATGCACCTAGATGAGTATCTATCACATAAGTTCTTAGTAAATACTTGCTAAATGAATGGGTATTCACTCTTGTTTCAGTCAACCCACATGATCTTTCTTATTGTAAACTGTACCCTTAGTATATACCAAGAGGGAGATCTATTACTTTAAGACATATGGCAGGGGCGCCTGGGTGGCGCAGTCGGTTAAGCGTCCGACTTCAGCCAGGTCACGATCTCGCGGTCCGTGAGTTCGAGCCCCGCGTCGGGCTCTGGGCTGATGGCTCGGAGCCTGGAGCCTGTTTCCGATTCTGTGTCCCCCTCTCTCTCTGCCCCTCCCCTGTTCATGCTCTGTCTCTCTCTGTCCTAAAAATAAATAAACGTTGGAAAAAAAATTAAAAAAAAAAAAAAGACATATGGCAGTAAGAAGTACTTTAATAACCTGCTAGAGAATCCCTACCAGGGAGATGATAAAGGTCACCACTGATATTTATAAACTTTTTTTCAAATGTTTGTTTATTTTTGAGAGTGTGGGAGGTAGAGAGCAAGCAGGGGAGGGGCAGAGAGAGAGGGAAACAGAATCCCAAGCAGGCTCTGTGCCGTTGGCACAGAGCCCAATACAGGGCTCAAACTCACAACCCTTGAAATCATGACCTGAGCTGAAACCAAAAGTTGGATGCTTAAGCGACAGAGCCACCCAGGTGCCCTGTCACTGATATTTAATTTCATGACACAAATCAGTGAGGAAAACTACTTCCTTATTTTTTAGTCGACTTCATTTATTTACAGTCTCAGACCCCAGTGAGCTTTTTTAACAATACATCACACTCCAGTCTCTAAATCAATATGAAGTCTTTTGTTTAGGCTTTAACACCATTGTGTTATGTTTTACTCATCATTGTGTAGTGATTCTGTGGATGCTCTAACCCCTCCTGCCGGCATCCCGGCATCCCTTCCCCCTAGGCCTTCATCTTTCTTTCTTTCTTTCTTTCTTTCTTTCTTTCTTTCTTTCTTTCTTTCTTTCTTTCTTTCTTTCTATGGAAAAATTCATATTACATCTGGCCTACATTTTTGTGCTGTGTTGACCCCATTGGATTACTAGTCTCCATGGGATTCGAGGACTCCACTAATCAGTATCCTGTACTATTTTAATGACCACATGGAATGCAATCCATTCTTCCAGATTATTATAGTTGATGTTAAATGGAACTCAGTCTAAGCCTGATTCTTTTGACTCACCACTGGATGCCTCTTTCATACACTCAGTCTGTTGCTGTTTATCATTATTCCTTGTTTATATTCTTCTCACCCGTTTCCATTTGTGCGAATGTGTTTGTGTGCAGGCCAATTTTACTTCAATTTTAAAGCAGGATTTCATGAGTTCCAATTAAGTATTTTTCTAATGCTCAAATATACAGTGTCTACTACAGGATTCCCTTTGTGCTCTAATTTTGTAATGAAACTGAAAGGAAATCAATCAAGTTCCTCTGGCATGGGTTGGTTGTTATAAACTCATGCTGTTTATTGCTTATTCTGAGCTCCTCTGGATTTTACAGAAACATTTTTCAGTATGTTTCCACTATTTTGGTAGATTATTACTAAACCTAAATCACACTGTTTGTTTGTTTGTTTATCTTCAGGAAATCAATACTAGGTTTACATTTTTAGATTTCTTTGTTCTATCTCAGTTCTTCCTGATTTTAAAATGGCATTGAACACAACACGATTAAGCAGTTCTTCTGACAAATGTATGTATATCCACACTATTACTTACTTATAATATATGAAGTTTTCCAAATAATTTTACTCACAAAGATACAGTATTACATAAATACTCCTTTAGAGTAATGTTCTGTTTTATGAAGTATAGGAAAGGAGATAGTTATAAACCATCATTTTAGATGTGATAGCTTATTAGTTTCATCATGAAGAGACATAGAGATGGTCAATGTATTAGTTTCCTAGGCGGCTATAATAAAGTATCACAAATTTGGTGGCTTGAAACAACAGAAATTAATTTATTCTTTCATAGTTCTGGAAGCTTGAAGTCCAAAATCATGGTGTTACAGAGCCATGCTCCCTCTCAAGACGCTAAGATGCTTTCTTGCCTTTTCCCAATTTCTGGTAGTTGCCATTACTTCTGGGCTTATAGCTACCTCCATGCACTCCACTCTCGCCTCTACCATCACAGGCCTTCCTCTCTATGTCTCCTTTGTAACTTTCTATTTAAATATCCCTCTCCTGGGGCACCTGGGTGGCTCAGTCAGTTAAAAGGTTAAGCATCTGACTTCTGCTCAGGTCATGATCTCAGGGTTCTTGAGTTCCAGCCCCACGTGGCTCCCTGCTGTCAGCACAGAAGCCCTCTGTGGATCTTCTGTCCACCCCTCTCTCTGCCCCTCCCCCACTCATGTGCACATGTGTGCTCTCTTTCTCTCAAAAGTAAACATTAAAAAAATTTTTTCTCTCCTTTCTCTTATAAAGAAACCAGTCATTGGATTTAGGGTCCTCCCTAATTCAGTATGACCTCATCTAAACTTGATTACCTCTGCAGAGACCCTACTAACCCCAAAAAAGTTATATTCACAGGTACTAGAGGTTGGGACTTCTCTTTCTGGAGGACACAATTCTACTCAGTACAGCCAAGTTCCCCAAGCTCTGAATCATTGGCCAGTCACTGCCCTGAAAATATACCAGAGAATTTTCTGAGTCCATTTGGGCTACTACAATGATAAAATCCCATAGACTGGGTAGCTGAAACAACAACCTTTTATTTCTCACAGTTCTGGAGGCCAGGAAGTCCAAGATCAAGGGACTGCAAGATTTAGTGTCCGGTGAGGCCCCACCACCTTCACACTGTGTGCTCACTTGGCAGAAGGGGCCAGGAGGTTCTACAGAGCCCCTTCCATAAAGACACTAATCCTATTTATGAAGGCTCCACCCTCATGACCTAATCACCCCAAAGACCCACCTCCTAGTACCATTAGGAGATGTAGATTAGGATTTCTACATATGAATGTGGAGGAGTCCAAACATTCCATGTGTAACAAGGAAAATCTGGCCAGTGGTTCTCAGTCTTTGTTTGCTCTCCTTCTCTGGTGAACTTAAGGGACACTTGAGTGATGCTTTGACCTAGATTAAAGGCAGGCTTAGTATCTTTGCCCATTTTTAACTTTTTCTTTCTCTTTCTTTCCTTCCTTCCTTCTTTCCTTCCTTCCTTCCTTCCTTCCTTCCTTCCTTCCTTCCTTCCTTCCTTCCTTCTGCTTTGAGTCCTATCCTCGTTCTAAAAGATACTGAGACACAAAATCCAAGAAGGCAACATATCTCCTAAATGGCAATGGCAAAGAGGGAGGGAGAGAGAGGGAGAGGGAGAGAGAGAAAGAGAGAATTTCTCAAAAGGGAACCACATAGTAAAACAGGATCTTTTAACCTCTTTACCTCTTTGCTTCCCCTGTGGAAAATCCTACTTCTACCATGGCTGATTAAGGGCCGGATCCCTTTCAGAGGCATTAGAGGGAAGAATTGAGCTCTTCGTAGAGTTCGAATGCCTCAAATAATTCCCAGAGGCAATAACTTTGTCTTAATTATTTTGTAACTTAAGAGCTTGCTTAAACCAGTGGTGTGCTGGTAGGCTGGCTCTACTAAAAAAAAAAAAAAAAGCACCCTGATTTGTAGCATTTGTCAATTTACATGGTGTGAATACTTTCATTTACATGGTGTGAATACTTCCACTGTGGTCAATTTCATGCCACCAATGACTTAACAACTGGCTTACAAAACTCCTGAACATTTCACAATCGGATCCTGTGAGTCGGCATGAGTTGGCCCCAGCATATCCCTGACTCAGCTCATCCGGTTTCTGTATGACAGTATGGGAGCTTGCAGCACCACCAAAGGAATAGACGTGGATACGGTCACATTATGGTGTGGGATCTGGGAAATATGTACAAGAAAGCATTGACTATCACAAAAGTTTAACTATTTTTAATTTCAAAATGCAAATTAAGACAGTGAAGGCAGCACCTGTGAAATGATCAGTTATTACAAAAGTTGCAATTTCTCCTGTTGGCGAGGATACACGTTATGGGCATACCACACTGTGGGTGGGCGTTCACATTGCTATGGATTTCATAGAAAACAATTTGATGGCTTTTCCCAAGAACCTTGACAAATTTCTTGTCCTTTTGTGCTCTAGTCTTTTTTATTATGCTTTATTCTAAATGATGTTTTTGGGTTAAAAAAAAAGAGATGTCAAACTCTATGAAATAAATTAAATCTTCAACTTCATCCTCTTCCTTTCTCTTCTATTACCAGCCCCTAGCACGCTGCCCTTTCTGCTATTTCACAATCCTGGACAGGCACCATCCCTACTTCTGGCCTTTGTACCTGCTGTTCTCCCTCCTGTGCTATCTTCCAGCTGAAATTTGCATGGCTTACCTCCATGCAAGATAAGTTCCTTATCTTTTCAGAGCGGACTTCCCAGACAATGTGATTCAAAGCAATACTGCCTCACCACTCTCTATTCCCTTGCTTGGTGTTATTTTTCCTTGTAGCACTTATTATGTATAATATTATATTATTCATTAATTTATTTATTTTCTGTTTCTCCCTACTGTGAGCTCCATGGGGGCAGGGATCACATTTATCGCATTCGCTGTGGAATTGCCATACCTAGGACAGGGCCTATCATCCAAGAAGACCCTTAGTACATATTTGTTGAAATAGCAAATGGGTGAATAAATGAATGTGTGAGTGAATCTTAAAAATCTTTTTTGATTTACACATTGCCAGAACGTGTTCTCCCTGAGGCCTGTTTAATAGTCACTCATTGGTATGTACCACAGTTTATTTAGTCTCCTGTTGAAGGACACTTAGGTTATTTTGAGTGTTTCTTCTTTTATTGAACATCCATATATGTACATCTTTATACACCTGCATATCTGTAAGTTAAATACCTAGAACTAGAATTGTTGAATTAAAGGGTATATATTTAAAATATGGTGGGATATTGCCAAATTGCCCCCAATAGGAGCTATACAAGCTAATACTCCTTTAAAGATTAAAAAAAATATTTTAAAAATTTCCTATTTTGTATTAAAAAAAATAGACCTGTTAAAAAATAGGTCTAGATGGATATTTCAAATTTATTTATTTATTTATTTATTTATTTATTTATTTATTTAACATTTATTTATTATTGAGAGAGAGAGAGAGAGAGAGAGAGAGAGCACGAGCAGGGAAGGGGCAGAGAAGGGGGAGACACAGAATCTGAAGCAGGCTCCACACTCTGAGCTGTCAGCACAGAGCCCGACGCAGGGCTCAAACTCACAACCTGTGAGATCGTGACCTGCGCTGAAGTCAGGCATTAACCGACTGAGCCACCCAGGTACTCCTCAAATTTATGATGAAAAATATAGGTAGTTCAAACCAAAAACCAGGATTCATGAATAAACAGTAGGAGAATTTCCATTCCTATTAAGAACAAGACAAAGATACTCACCAAAGATAAAAGGGCTGGATGCAGCAGGATGTTGGAGAAGCTGAGAGCATGGGTGACGTGGTCAACAGGGCATTCTGTACAGGAATGTACAGGCATACACTGAACAAGGGGACACATCTAAGAGAGTGCCACTCACATGATAGACAGCACAGATTTGTGTATTCGATATGACAACTTTCTGGAGATAGCAGAAGACCATCTTGTTCCAACAAAATCAGGATATTATGACAATTTTCTGACAGATGAAAGGAAACTGTCTTGAGGAAGAGTGTCTTATTCTAATTTCGCAGAGGTAAAAAATGGTCTAGTGTTGGCTCTGAAAGACAGCATCAGAGGATGTCCCAGCTTAGCCCATTTAACCACATCAGGAGCTGAGTGGAGCCAAGCTGCCAGTAGAACATTGGTACCATGATAGTGAGCTCTGTATGTGGTCTGGGCTGATGAGCCACAAGCTCAGTTTCTCACTGAGTCTGGTGAGGACCATCCATTGACAGCTGCCCGTCAATTGACAGCTAAAGATCATCTGGAAGAAGTGAGACCTGCCCAGGCTATGGGGATTTGTTGAAATCTATTGCTTTATCTGCCCAGAGCATACACAAGGCTCTTTAAACAGAGAGTGGTGTCCTTGACACCAGAGAGATGGCATGGGAAGCAAGCCTCGTAGCACCTGTTATCCAGTGAGATAGGATGGACATATGTGTGTATACGAATGACACTGCATTGTTTGATAAATTCAAGCAGTTGTAAATGCATGCTATCTTTATACACATAGTACTCCAGATGAGTGTGTGGAAGTGTAATCCAAGTATAGAATTCTCTAGAACAAATTCAAGCTTCTCAAAAGAAAAAAGACTTTGCTTAGAAATAGAAGAAACAGAATAAGTATGTAATAACTAGGGAAAAAAAGGAAAATTGAGTCAGATTGGAATGAAGATGGACATAATTCTCAGAGAACACAAATGCCCATTTTTTAGATCAAAATGGGCTTTATTGCCCACATCCCCAAGTTCCCCCCAACTTATCTATTTTCTATACAAACAAATACCTGATTGATGCCATACCAGGGTGATGAGACTTTTCTCATCACTGTAGGAAAGGAAAGGTGTTTTTGGAACTCTGAACCTCCAAAAACTTAGAGCCAATCCGATAGAAACAAACTTTCTCGATTTTGGTTATTTCCAGAACAGACTGATTCCCTTATTAATATGTACTTTGGAACATGTTTCTCTGCCTTAAAAAATGTTGTTAATGATACAAGTATTGTCTATAAAAACTTTTTAAGACCATATCATAGTTGGATCCTTTATTTGTTATTCTCATTTAATGCTCTCATCTAACATTATGAAACATGACTGTGTTGTTAAATAATATTTAGGAAAATATGCCAAAGGACTGTAAAATGATTTAAAATTTTTTTTTAATGTTTATTTATTATTTTTGAGAGAGAGACAGAGTGTGAGCAGGGGAGGGGCAGAGAGAGAGGGAGACACAGAATCCAAAGCAGGCTCCAGGCTCTGAGCTGTCAACACAAAGCCCAATGAGGGGCTCCAACCCATGTATCGTGAGATCATGACCTGAGCTGAAGTCAGACGCTTAACTGACTGAGCCACCTAGGTGCCCTGGATTATAAAATGATTTAAAGGCATAATCTGAACTTTAGACTTAAGAGAATATGGGTCAAGTCCTGAAAAAGATCTTAAATCATTTTCCTCATTCATTCCACAGTGAATTATCAAGCACCTCATATGTGAAGCATTTTGTGAGCAACTGTAAAAGGTAGAAAAGAAACAGGAAATATGGCCCACAGTTGACTTGAAACTTATACTACAATAGGGAAGATGTGGCATGCTTACAAGGAAATAACAAGAAAATGAGGAATCCAATAAGAAAGCAACAATACATTGCTTTGTATACTCACTGTACTGCAGTGAGTAGTACAGTATATAAGTGGTATAGAAGAAACCAATGTGAATTGAAGGATAAAGAAGAGTTCTTGGAAGAAGTAGAATTTGAGCTGTACTTTAGACTCCGTAGGATTTTTCAATTCATTCAACAGTACGAGCAGTGACTTGTAGGCTAAAATAAGCATGGAGCCCATTTCTGTAACTCAAATGGAGCAGAAGATTCATGTGTTGTGAAGTCTAGATAACTGAGAGGAAGGTCAGAGAGGGAGCCCTGGATGTGCCTTAAAATCTGGGCATAGACATTGATTTTAACTTTGCAGACCATAAGGAATTTTTGTCGGTTGTTGTATTAATCAGTGTTCTCCAGAGAAACAAAAGCAGTTTGTATTTATGTATCTCTATCTTTATCTATAATATATATAAATAAAATATAACACTATATATCTATACCTAAGGGGATTCATTATAAGGAATCGGCTCATGTGATTATGGAAGCTCAGGAGTCCCATGATCTGCTATTTGAAAGCTGGAGAATCAGGAAAGCTGGAGGTGTAAGTCCCACTCGTCCAAGGGCAGAAGACTGATGTCTCAGCTCCAAGTCAGACAGAGAAAGCCTAGTCTCCCTTCCCCCAGCTCTTTGTTCTATCCAGGCCTTCAGCAGATTGAGTGATGCCTACCCTCACTGAAGAGGACCACCTGCTTGACTCAGTCGACTGATTCAAACACTAATCTCTTATAGAAACATCTTCACACACACACTCAGAAATAATGTTTAACCAGATATCTTGGCATCCTGTGGTCCAGTCAGTTAACATCAAAACTAACCACCACAGTTGTTGAATATGGGAGTAACAATTCAAAACAAAACATGAAAAACTTCCCTTTTAGGAAAAATTAACTTGTAGTAATGGATTAGGTGGGTAGAGGCAAGACAGATGAGAAGCCATCAGACCTATAAATAGGCTCTGGCAGGAATATAGAAAAGAAGTTAGAAAGGCTGGATGGGAATAATGGCAGAAGAAAGAAAAGTCAAAGGTATATTTTATAGGAGGAATCTTGCAATATTTGGTGACTGACCTTGGAGGTAAATAGGTGAGCCAAACACTTTATGTCTGGATGTACCATTAGCAAAAATAAAACTTTTGAGGGAAGAATCTGGTTTCCAGAAGGATGAGTCGGGTTAATGTATATAGATTTTCAGATATTCACATGCAAATTTAGGTAACTGGAGATACAGCTATAGAACTTGGGTATGAGTCCAATGACTAAGTGTTATGCCTTGGGGAGGTAAGAGACAAAGGAAGGACCTTTGCTCTCCTAGGCAGCCAAAGATTATTACAAAGGCTCACCCATGGGTAGAAACATGTTTATGGACGTAACAGTCAAATAGCATAGTTTTAATAAACCTGAGAGCCTAGGGGGCTCAGAGTTCATAATGGCACTGAGGAGAATGGATCATAGAATAGAGCACTGAAGAAGGGGAGAGACAGAGGATATTTAGAGTCAAAGGAAATCGAGCACCTGAGGCAAGCCCTGTGAAAGGCCATGCTGGTGGTAGGTAAGGGAATCTCTGGCACGTGGTTGGATGGAGAGCAATGACAGAACTAGGGAAGGCAGGAAGAAGAACCAACAGCTCAGGCGGAAGAGGCGGGCACACATATTTTCTCAAGGTAACCAAGTTGCTGTCCACTTATATAAAAATAACCTCAGTATCACTGAGCACTGCCTGACATTAAATGTTTATAATTCTTAGCTATTCGTAGTATTAGTAGGTTATAAAAAAAAGTCATTGCTCCCTTCTTTTCTCCTTATATGGTACAGTTACAGTTTCTATTCTGACTCCTTCCCTAAAATGGGTTTCTTCAGGGCTAGGCAGCTTCTTTCTCCCCGGTCCTTGGATATGAAAAAATCAATGTGCCTGGTTATACGGGGTCCTCCATGATATTTGTGGAATAAATATAAATCCATGAATCAAAGTATGAAATGTGAATGAATAAAAGAAGGGAGGAAGAAAAAGAATACAGATTTACATATTTTGGGCTAGTTTAGAAACTATTCAGCCAGATGATAAAAATCTAACTACAAAAGTAACATAAAGTGCTTTTATCCAGTAAACCTACTAAATTTGAATTAGGGAAATTCTGCATATGTGCTTTCAAGGACTTTACATTCTATAACAAGATAAAACTCCAGCATGATTTTTCTATATCACAGATTAAGTTATACTTTAGGTAGGATCATGTTTCCTACACATAGCACACGTAACATCTATCTTAAAAAATTTTTTAAAAAAAGCAAATTTGGAATGTGGGCTCCTCTGACATCATGTTGTTGTATAGCATCTTTTTTAACAGCAGATCGTACAAAAGACCATTACCTTAAGTACACTTTCCTTTCTTAGTCACTGGAACAAATACAAATATTTCCTGTGGTAGACTTGCATGCTCACCACGACTCCGGGATCTCCTTCTGGGAACACGCCCCCTTGGAATTAGGAGTGGCCACGTGACTTGTTCAGGTCAATGAAATTGAGTGGAAGTGATGGAGATCACTTCTGGGTCAAAGTATGTTATGGATGGTGGTCGTGCTCCTCACGCTCGCATTCCTGCCTTGGTAGATTCTGAATCATCCTATTGAGAAGGTGGGGTGCCATACGATGATGGAGCCTTTGTCATTCTGAGTCCCTGAACATCTATGGTGACAGCGCACCCTGCTGACCCCAATCGGACACAGTGTGAATGAAAAATAAATGTTCGGAACCACTGAGATTCTTGAGGTTGGTTGTGACCACAATATAATCTAGCATATCGTGACGGACAAAGTCCTTCTGCTTAAAAGAAAAAAAAAACTATTTTTTTCCCTATAAGTCTGACTGTTAGAAGATTCTGTATGACTATGTTATTGCCCTTATATAGATAAAGTCAAAATACACTAACAGCTAAAAGGTTTATCCATCTTTTGTTTTGAGGCTGAAGGATTAGAGCTGCATTTCATAATTTGTTTTGGTTTTTCTACTACGTTGACACCAGTGTCTCTATATTTTTAGTATGCCTAGGGGAAATTATTGATAGTTCCGCTTTTACTATTTTATGTCTTCTTGAAAAAGGTGATTTGTTTTTATTTATTTGCCCTGGGTTCAACTTTAAGAAAAAGATATAAAGATCTATGATATGCAAATAAAAGATTTGTTTTATTCCAATACAGAAGTGAACAGCCAATTTTAAATTTTTGTTCCTAAATGTTGAAGTCAAGGAGAAATGAGAGGAAGACCAACCTGTTTACCAGTCCATATTATTCTTTATTTCCATAAAGTCTTCTTTTAAATGTTCATCATACATGCAAATGCATAATGCTTTTTTTCCACTCTGTCTCACACACATCCTGGAATCCCCTGTGAGCTATCAGCCCAGGAGAACAGCCCTTTAAGATTTTGCTGTCTCTATTCATTGCATATACTGTAGCTTTGTACGTGTTTATTTTGCTAGTTATATGTGTTCAGGCAGGAATTCAAATATGTGATTCTCATTCTTGCTTTCCAAGAGAATTCTCCTGAGGGGAGAAAAACAATGTACATGTTTCTCTTCTTATTTGACAAAACCAAAAACAATCCTGGATTTAGGCCCTTACAAGGAAATATGTTCCACACAAAGTAAGAGCAAAGGACTATCTTTGTTTCTCTTCCAGCCTTTGAACCCTGCCCACTGTTATTAAGGGGAAATGTAGGCAGCATAGCATTGGCTCTAAAATCAGGAGGTCTTTCCTGCTCCATTACAGGCAGAAGGAACAGAGCATTTACAGAGAAGTAAACATTTTTTTTAGCAGGGGAATGATGGGGCCATAGTCATACTCTGTGTCTGAGAATCACTGATACAATCTTTTTATGTTGAGGCTCAGTGAATAAAAGTATGCACATCACTGAGGGCAGGAAATGCTTCAAATGTTTAAGGAGGAAAAAATAAACAGTTTAAAAACCAGTTTAGAGGAAAATGGTGTGACTCATGGAAAAATATCCAACTTCAAGTCAGAGCTCTAATAAGGTTTCCTGGGCCCATAAGTGCATGAAGTTCATAAAAATGTCCCCACCAACCAATTATGATTACTCTCTGCCTTTAATTACTTTCCAACTGATGTGGAACTCAAGATATTATTAGCCTCTGCTTTGCTGAGGTAGACAGTCGAGCAATACAGTATAGGGCAGAAAAGAACAAAAAAAAATCAGAATGATGAATAGAGAATGCTGCTTGAAAAAAACCTAAAAATTTTTTTGATATGGTCTTTGTTGGACATTTCCTCCCCTTATCTGCTTGTATTTCCACTTTTGAGTTGATAACGCCCAGACTGAGTTGAAAGACGGTGATGGTTCGGCCATTCTCTTCGGAGTTCATTGTGACTTTTTTTTTTTTTTTTTTTTTATCATCAGCAGAAATAGAGGGAGACGGAATTAAACGGGAGCCGCAGAACTTGCGAGTGTGATAACAATACAAATGGATTTTCTCTAACAGAGAAAAACAGCTGTCTCCATTATTTGAATGCTTCACCTTTCTCCGTTCCATTAATTGGGTCTTTGATCACAAGCTGAGGTGGAGAGGCCCTGATAAGGAATAGGTTATTAGTAAAGTAGCCTAAAGGAATGAATTGGGCCTAGCACTTGCTGCAGAAGATGAGATAAACTCATAATGCCTGTGTATGTGAGTGGTGGAGACTGATAGGGCCCTCCGACCGCCCTGAGCTGCTTGCAAAGGGAGAAGACTAATACTCCAGTGCTATGATAGCTAAGGCAGGATATAAATTGAGCTCCCGGGAATGGCATAGGATACAAATTCCATAAAGAGTTTTCTGTAAATGGCTTACACTTTTATATCAAACTGTGACAGAGTAGTCACTAAAAAAAATAAAATAAAATAAAATAAAACAGTTTCTTGATCTCACTATATGTTGAACACAACTGGAGGCTTTCGTATAAGAGGGAGGAAAAATGGCTGTTAAATTTGTTCACCAAGACATTAATAAGAGCACCCTTTGAAGTG
Organism: Felis catus; assembly: GCF_018350175.1. Lineage (NCBI taxonomy): Eukaryota > Metazoa > Chordata > Mammalia > Carnivora > Felidae > Felis > Felis catus. Next base: position 38,924,105 of record NC_058385.1, on the reverse strand, counting down.
CGGTAAAGCTAAATTGGAGGAATTAAATTTGATTGAATCTAAGCCTGTTTATTTTTCATTTCTGCAGAGCGGGTGTTGAGTGATTTGTAATACTTCATTGGAAATCTTCAGAAACTTGCTATCATGTAATCCATTTTTTTGCTGAAGAATACGACCGCAGGGGACAAGGCCATATTGGTTTGTTGTTAATGTACTGGAAAGAGGTACTATGGAGAAAACAGTTAATATTAAATTACGAACACAAGGTTATCTTTCTGCCGCACATGCTCCACTGCCCTAGGCAGGGGTAATCTGTTAATAGCATTCAGCCAAAATGACACCATTAAGGAACTGAAGCTACACATCTTTTGCAAGCTGAATGATGTATAAAGCTGGTTTTCTATCATCCTAGATGCAATAAATTATCCATGCTGCTAAAAATTGATACAAGACAGAAGTTTGATAGAACGAGCACCCAGACATAAATGGAAGGCCAGGCTGGCAAGAAACGACATGACGACGGGAATACTGCCACCAGGGTGTTTTTATTTGTGTCGTTCTCTCTCCCCCAGCTCTGATTTCTCAGGCATTGGGAGCCTTGGTGGCAAGTGCGTTACCGTGGCATTTTCCTGGTACAGAGTGAGGAGTGACTGAGCAAGAGAGAAAATGAGTAACACATACAATTATGCAGATGAGCACCTCGGAAAGGTTTGGATGTCAGGTCTACTCTGAATGAATCATTGCATTTCAGCTTCCGTTTCTGATTGTCAATGCCTGAATATGAAGTGAAGGACATTATAAATGGCTTGCAGGGAGTCATCTGATTGGTGTGTGGCACATTAGGAAATCATAACCCACTCATACTCATTGCCCTTCATATTATTGGTTCCATCAACATGAAGAATAAATAGCTGGGAAAACAGTTTAGGATCATTTCCCATGATAGTTTTTCTCATTTTAAATTAATACAAATGCTTAATAGACTTAAGAGACACAGAGTATCTATTTGTTCTAGTCAAGTCCGCACTGTGTCAGGAAAAAAGATTTTCTAAACTACAATGGCAGTACCAGTGGAGCAAAGTAATGTATTAAATCAACACATACTAAATTTGCACCATATTCTCCAGCACTCTGCTAGGCATTGGAGTTGTAAAGATAAAAAGATATCATTCTTTAAATCCTTGCAATCCAATGGGACAGTTACAGTTGCAGTGAAATGTGTTGATGGAGGTATGCGTGGGGCGATCAGAGCTTGGAGGAAGTGCCTCCTATGTCTGCCCAGGCACTCGTGGCTGGTTGTACAGAGGAAGCGACCAGCACAAAGAGAACTTTTTAAATATCCCAACAGAGAGGAAATAAACGCAACCAATAAGCCCAACCACAGTCCTCATCATATTCACAAGATAAGAAGGACAGAATTAGCCACTAGGCAGATGACTATAGTTAATGCACAGAATTCATGGCACATACCAAATGAGGACAGCCTGTGGGGTGTTTACAGAAGCCCGGAAGTGAGAAGATTCATGTTGGCCTGGGTTCACCAGGCAGGAGGCACTTATTGGCACCCAGGGGATCATCCCCAGCCTTTCTCTTTTTATTCCCAATTATTCACCAATTCTAGTGTGTCCCAAATATTAAATATCCGTCACTGGATCTTCTTTAGTCCATCCTTATGAACAAAACTCTAGAAAACCAAAATATTTTCACTAGCATCACCACCACACCCTCTTCACTGCTGTCTCTGCTTCAGCTTTGTCCCTCGCCAATCCCTTCTCTGGAAGGAGGCCAGAGTGATCTTTCTAAACAAAAATTGACCTGTCGCTCCAGTTGAAATCCCATGCTATGGTTGCCCTTAGGCAAAAACCAACCCCCCTCAGTCTGGTGTATAAAGCTCAGTATATGCTGGTGTGGCTACCCCTTGAGTCTCTGCTCTGTTCACTCCGATCACATTGCCTGCATCTGGGTTCTAATCACTGAACTACCCCCAGTTTCTTAGTTTGCCAACCCCTATCCACCTTTGAACCTCCAAGTAGTGGTCGCCTTTACTTACTTTTTTCTCCAAAACCCATCGTCTCATCCCTTCCCTTTTCCTAGCTAAACTGAATTTACCATTTAGATGCCAGAACCTTCCCTGATAACCAAATATGGAGTGACGTTCCCTTGTCTCTGACCTTGTAGCACCTGTACTTCTCCCGTCTTAGATTTTTAACTCCCTTAGGGATTGTACGTTCTGTAAGGGTAGGGTCTGTGGCTCTCTCATCCACTTCATATCTTCAGTCGTAGCACAGTGCCTGGCACCCTGAGCAGCAAATATTTCTTGAACATTGAATAAATGAGGGAGACAGCACACAAGTAATGATCTGAAGAAATGGTTGGGAATGATCACAGGAAGATATTGAGACTACAGGGTATGTCTTGAGATCATTCAGATACTAGGAGACATTTCTCACTGACTGAGCTGAGGAGAACTGGGCGGCCGACTCAGTTGGAGGCTGAAGGAAGAAGGAGAAAGAGCAGTATGGTGTTTTTAAACTGCAGTATGTTGACAGGAAACAAGCTTTTATTGGAAAAGAAGGAAGAAGAGATTGGGCAGTAAACCTGAGATGGCTGGGCTATTTTCTTTCATGCTAAATTGTTCAAACTGAATTTGGATGTTCCATGCATCTGCCCTGTAGTTGCTTACCTTTGCACTTTATTTTGTACTGTGTGGACATTTTGATATCCTAAGTAGAAGTCATGAGGTGGATGTAATGTGGGGAAGTTATTTTCAACGTCTTATACCAAGACTATATATAAATACTAAACTGTGAATTAGCAATTAAATTAACAGTTGATTGGGGCGCCTGGGTGGCGCAGTCGGTTAAGCGTCCGACTTCAGCCAGGTCACGATCTCGCCGTCCGGGAGTTCGAGCCCCGCGTCGGGCTCTGGGCTGATGGCTCCAAGCCTGGAGCCTGTTTCCGATTCTGTGTCTCCCTCTCTCTCTGCCCCTCCCCCGTTCATGCTCTGTCTCTCTCTGTCCCAAAAATAAATAAAAACGTTGAAAAAAAATTAAAAAAAATAAATTAACAGTTGATTAAAAATCAGATTAACAATTTACTGATTGAACAACATTTACTTAATTCTTATCTTGTTCCCCAAACTGGTAAATAAGAGAATGAAGGGTAGGCTGGCTGCAAAGTGTGGGAGAAAAGCCTGGGAGAAAAGTCGGAAAAGGCAGGTGCACAAATGATTACAACAAAATGTCAGGTGATGATAGAAGGCTCTGTGGGGCAGATACTGGGGAAGAAGAGAGAAAGAAAATGTAGTAAAGGAGATGACATTTATACTGCATTTAAAGACCCAGAAGCAATGAATAAAGAAAAATAGGAAGAGAAAGGAGGCAAAAGAAATAGCAAAGACATGAAATAAAGGAAAGATTTTAAAGAGCTTCATGGGCAGCAACTTGGACATAGTCAGGATTTTTCATAAAAGCCCTGTTCTCAAATATTTTATCTTTGTCCCCATTAGAACACTTGTATTGGTCAGAGTCATCAGGTCCTGGTTCCCTAGATTATTCACAAGCCATATTAAACCCTGTGTGATATGATCTTTGCTTATGTCTTCAACAACAATCTTCTTCTCGTTCTCTCCAACACCATCTAACTGCTTGTGCTCCTTCCCTACCATGGCATGGTGTCTCTTCTCCATGGCTTTATCGATGGCACTCCCTTCTGACTGACATACTCTTTCTTTCGGGTACCACCTCTCAATCTACCTCCTCTCATCCCTAGGTCAGGTCTCCTTCCCCTTGAAATAAATATGCTGCATTCATTTATTCAACAAGGACCTGTCAAACTTCTCCAAGTACTTAAAAGTATGAGTTCAGGGTTTGGGTGTGAGTACACTTCGCCTGATCTATGAACGTGGTTGAATGAACTTGGGTGATTTGCTTAACTTCCATGTATGATCCAGTTTTCTCATCTTGAAATGGATAATCATAATACCTATCTTACAGAGTTTGAGGGCAGATGAAAGGAAATGATACTTTAAAAAGTATTTGTATATATAAACAATTCAAAATGTTTGGCCATTTTATAATAATAATAAACTATTAGTACAAGCCAAACTTGTACTAGATGGTGAAGATACAAAAATGCATAAAGCACAGCTCCTGCCCTCAAGGATTTCATAAACTTCAGAAAGCAGACGTATAACCAGATAGTATTAAGAGTGTGAATTGTTCTGTGATAAAGTGATGTTGGACTTTTTGAAAAAGGGACCGTCTCCCACAGTTTGCAGAACCATTGAAATGGATATTTTAATCTGTTTGAAATCTACTCAAAGGACTACCAGCTATTTTTCACCCAGTCTGCGTAAATTTGGCATTCGTGTGTTAACATAAATCAGAAGAACCTGCTATAAAATGATTCGGTTGAGCATTCAATTTAGCTGAGAACAAGCCCTCATAGAAGTGAGAAGGAACCTGTCAAATCCATTAGGCTGTATGCCTTTATGTTATAGATGAAGAAGCTGTGACCCCTTCCTGCACCACAGGGGTTAAGTCCACAGATGCGGGTCACACAACGCATTAGTGACTACATGAAGGGAAGGACCCCCATTTCCCAATTTCAGTTCGGCACGCTTTCCATCATGGCACTGATATCCCTTTGGTTTTGTTTTCTCATTACCGCAATTTGTTTCGAAACCTGTACAAACCTGGTTCTCCAAGAAAAACATGGCTTTCCAGCCTCATGCTCTTTATCTGACATTCTGGTGTACTGTCCTGGGCTCGGGCCAACCCCGGTACCTCCTCCGGAGCCTGGAAGACACCTCCTATCCTCTACATAGCCAGCCCTTAGGGTACCGGAACAAAATGACTCCTTCCTTTTCTAATGTCACTGCACAGAGTTTTCCAAACCTCTGCTTTTGGCACTCCATTGCAGTCTGTGTTGTTTCATGTTTCATGTATCACTCTTTCATTGTTTCACATACAGGCGTTTTTTCTTATGTAGAAAGCACTGATCACAAAGCATTTCCATGCTGCCTAATACTAGGCTACTTGGTATATGAGGGTACTCAAACACTTTTGAATGGAATTGACTGAAGTTTAAGTACTCTTCCTCCAAGGCCCATGTCATTTGGGGAGAGAAGTACATCCTTTGTATTGTCCTATGTATTTGGAGGGATAGATTTGAAGGGCTTGCTTTGCTCATTTTTAATAAACTGGCTATTGAAAGAAAAGTCTATACCTCACACATCCTACTTTTTCCTCAGGTTTGCACAAGCCATTTCTTGTGCCCAGAAAAGTCTTCCTCCTAAACCACGTGGATAACATCTCTTCATCTGTAAAGTCTCTACTGAGATGTCGCTTCTAGGAGACTCTTCTGCAAACTCTCAGTATCATTTACACTTTCTTCACAACACCAGTGACATGGAACTAGAATGGATGCTCAGGGATCTAGTAGAAACTAGTCTGTGAGTTCCTCAAAGGCAGATGTAGCTTCTTATTCACTGTTTTGTCCCTTGTATCCTATATGGAGCCGGACACGTTCTGTATGTTCAGTAAATGTTTGATAAGTGTGTGAATCAAATTGTTAATTTATAGCATATGGACTGTGGAAGAGTGTGACCAGCCTACGTAAACCTTGCTGTAGGAAATTGAAAGTCCTCTCGCCATATTTCTGCTTCTTAGAATGTCACATTATAAGACAGATGGCTGTAAAATTGTGGTTTGTTAAAAGGTGGCTTTGAATATCAATCAAATAGTGATACATTTGATTGCTTTATTGGTAAGCAGTAAATATTGTTGCTCTTTGAAGCACTAGAATACGTATCTTAATAAAAATGATTGGAATGGTAAAGTTCTTGGTGTCTAAATCAATATTCAAGTAAACAATAGCTTGACAGAACTGTGATTGGCAGAAGTGTGAATGCCATATAAGTGCTGTACGCATCTAGGATACTTTCCTAAGATTTACAAAAGATAGAGCATGGGTTGAAGGCAGGTTGTGGAGAGCAGGTAGTGTCCACAGCAAATTGTATCCCTACTGTAGTTATCATTCTGTGCATCCTTGGCAGCTCTGGCCAATCCCAGCTGGATCCAGGTGCCAGTGTTTTTATCAAGCAATGAAGTCACTACATATATGGCAAAGAAAATGCTTATATTTTCATTTGCCATGTTTCATTTAAAAAGTGACTTCCTTCAAAGTTGGTCCTAGGATAAATTGATGAGCACGGAGAGACTTCTGGAAAACCCCAACTTATTTTTTCTTCATTTCTCCTGCCCCACAGTATTCTCAATTTCCTAATCCACTTCACTTATCCCCTCTATCAAAACCGTCTACAGCTCTTCACATTCTTAATCAAAATCAAAACTCAAGAGAGGGCTTTATAGAATCATTCATAACGAAATACAAAGTGTAAGATCAATGCTCCGTTATTCTCAAGAACACTTACCTTATAATCAAACACAAGAAACCTTATGGTAATTTGTAATGATTCTCTAATTATGGCTTTGTAAGAATCAAGGAATGGATATATTGATATTTTGAGGGTACGAATAATCTTTTTGACCTCCCTTATATAACACCTCAATGAACTCAGTTAATGATGTTAAATATGTGTAGTAACTTTTGACATTTTTTCTAAGCCTAACATTTTCTTCAGGGAATTTTTAGAATCCCATGATAGTCATCTAATTTAATAGCTAGACCACCAATGACTAGGTAAGGCAGGTTAGGATATAGACTCTGAAGCTGGACTCCCTGCATTTGATTTCCAGCTCTGCTACTTAATAGCTGTGCCAATTTGGAGTATAAGTCATATAGAACTGATAATAATACTCATCTCTCTAAAAATTTCAATTAGATCAAGTGGTTGATAGTGGCATTCAAGTTTCATGTGTATTTTCTTTGGTTTTTGTTTGACTGTTTCAATATCTAGAGAGGAGTGTTAAAGTCTCCTATTATGATCCTGGTATTATCCATTGTCCCCTTTAATTCTGTCAATTTATGCTTTATATATTTTGAGGCACCATTTTAAATTGCATACATATTGATATTTTTTTCTCATGAGTTGTCCTTTTTACATTAAAAATTATCTTCCTTTATATAATACATTTGTTTCAAAGTCCCTTTATACTGATATCAAAATAGCCACCCCAGCTTTTTTATGGTTACTAATTGCATGGTATATTTTACTCTATTTACTTTCAACCTATCTGTGTTTTTACATTTTACGTGTCTTGCCCATAGGTATCATTTAATGGTATCTTGCTTTTTATTATTTATTTATCTATTTAATGTTTATTTATTTTTGAGAGAATGAGAGAGAGAGCATGAGCACAGGAGAGGCAGAGAGGGAGACACAGAATCTGAAGAAGGCTCTAGGCTCCAGCTGTCAGCACAGAATCAAATGTGGGGCTGGAACCCACGAATTGTGAGATCATGACCTGAGTGGAAGTTGGATGCTTAACTGACTGAGCTACCCAGGCACCCCACTGCTTTTAAAAAATCTCTGGCAATTTCTGCATTTTCCTTAGAGTTTTTAGATTATTTTCACATGGTCATTTTCTCTCCTTGTGTATACGTCTTCACATGGCATTCTTCCCTTGGCATGTGTCTTTCTTGGTGTCCCTTCTCCTTTTCTTATAAGAACACCAGTAGTATTAGCTTAAGAGTTCCTTCAACTCCAGAATGGCCCTATCTTTTTTTTTTTTAAATTTTATGTATTTATTTTTCAGAGAGAGAAAGAAAGAGACAGGCAGAGTGTAAGTGGGGGAGGGGCAGAGAGAGAGGGAGACAGAATCTGAAGCAGGTTCCAGACTCCGAGCTATCAGCACAAAGCCCTGTCGCAGGCTCGAACTCATGAACTGTAAGGTCATGACCTGAGCCAAAGTTGGACGCTTAACTGACTGAGCCACCCAGGCACCCCCAGAATGGGCCTGTCTTAATTTATATCTACGAAGACCTGATTTCCAACGTTAACAGGTACCAGGGGTTAGGACTTTACCATATCTTTTGAGGGAACATAATTCAACCCACAACACCCTGCTATTTACTATTTCTGTCGCTCTTCATTCCTAAAGATCCAATTTTTCTCTGTATCATTTTCCTTCATCTTGAAGAACTTGTTTTGTAGAGCAAGTTATAGGCAAGAAGTACCTTTAATTTTGCTTTATCTGAAAATGTCTTTATTTTTCTTTCATTCTTCAAAAGTAATCTCACTCCATATATAAATACAAGTTAACAGATTATTTATCTCTTCACTTTAAATATGTTTTATCTTATGGCCTCCATGGTTTTTAATGAGAAATCTAGGGTCATTTGAATTGTTGTTTTTCCCCTGTAAGTACCTTATAATTTTTCTCCAGTTGCTATGCAGATTTGTTTCTTTATCTTTGTTTTCTAGGAGTTTGTTTGTGACATGATGAGGTATGATTTTCTTTGAACTCCTCCCATTTAGGGTTTATTGAAGGTCTTGAATCTATAAATTTATGCCTTTCAATCAATCTGAGGTGATTGCAGCCATTATCTTTTCAAGTATTTTTCTTTCTTTTGTTTTCACATGAAACTCTAATTACATTTATGTTAGAATTTGCAATATTGTTCCACAGATTACTTAAGCTCTCCATTTTTTTCATTCTTTTTTCTCCTCTGTTTTTCAGATGAGATCACTTCTATTTGAGAATCAATCACATTAAAGAAAATTTTTGGTATGTTAATGGTAGTGCATATATATATATATATATATATATATATATATGTATATGAAAGACATACATATTTACACATTACATATTTTTTAGAGAGACTTTTACACACACACATATTATTTATTTATTTATTTATTTATTTAGAAAGAGAGAGAGGGGTGGGGGGACATGGGTAGAGAGAGAAGGAGAGAGAATCCCAAGCAGGCTCCAAGCTCAGCACAGAGCTGGATGCAGGGCTTGGTCTCACAACTGTGAGGTCCTGACCTGAGCCGAAATCAAGAGTTGGATGCTCAATCAACTGAGCTACCCAGGAGCCCCATGACTATTATATCTGTGTTTTGTAGACTCTAGAACTGGTTATCCTCTGGAGAATGTTGCCTTTTTTTTTTTTTTTTTTTAATTAGGCACTCTATGTGGGAGGGACAGATGGCTGTCCTGTAAGGGACTGAGAATGTAGCGGTACATGGCAGGGGACCTAGTGTAGTGCTCTTCCACAGAGAACTTTGGTGCTACCCAGACTCTAAATGTCTCCAAATAGACAATGACTCCAAAGACAGTCAACCTAGAGATAGCTGTTGGAACGCCTGTTTAAATAACACCAATGCCTGGAAGGAAATACTTCTTGATATATGACACTCTGAGGACTCTGGGGTGATGGGCCCTCCTCAGGAAACATAAGTTCCTATGGAGAGTACATAGTGACAGAGACCTGTGACATATGATTTGTGACTGCTACCAGGGCTCATGAGAATGTGTAAGCTGATGACACTTGATGAAACTATGGTTACATTAAGGCGATATTGAATAGTATGGCTATTTTCAAGTGCTTTTAGTTTCCTCCCCTACTTTTGAATAGTTCACAATCTCACTGCTGTGGTTCTCACTTCAAATTCTCTTAATAAATTCTGACTACAAGTAGCTGAAAGAACATTTATTTGACAACGTCAGACTCATGTCCTTTGTGATAATTTCTTGATCTCTGATCTGTGCTACATCTGCCCTACAGCTTGAATAATTGTATAATTCTGGAAAGTAATGAATCTAAAAACGTGAGGAGGCCCATTGAGGTTACCCCGTGTAAACTCTGACCTATCTAGAGAGAGAACTCTGTTGGATGGAGCATTTTTGGTCTGTCGATTATGGTGAGTTACTCTGTTGTTATTGCTGAAAGTGCTTCTGGGAAGAAGCAGTGAAGTCAGCGAAACACTTCACTCAACAAGAGATGGGCTCATTGTAGAACTTTGTGTGTCCTTTCATTTAGGTCTGGGTTTATGCTCTCTGGTTCCTTTGATTCTAGTTCTTGAATAATCTAAAAGGAGCTTCTACCTAACAGACTCTTAACTCTAGAGAACACACTGATGGATACCAGAGGGGAGGTGGGTGGAGGAATGAGTAAAATAGGTGAAGGGGACTAAGGAGAGCACTTGTTATGATGAGCACCGGGTGACGTATGGAAGTGCTGAGTCACCATATTGTACATGTGGAACCATTCTCACGCTGTATGTTAACTAAGTGGAATTTAAATAAAAACTTTAAAAGAAAATAAAAGGGGCTTCTTCCTAAAGAACGAGGAGTGTGTTGATCTTTATTTGTACATTCGCCACACACACACTTACTCTCTGCCCTCTCCTCCTTTCTCCCTAGTTCTCTTCACCCTGATCAACTAGATCATCACATTATTCGAGTTCTTGCTACCGCCTGACTTAATGAGATACATTGCATCGCACTCATAATGTTAAAAAAATGTGATTAAAACATGCTGTAGCAGATGTGTCGAGGAGAATACTATTTCTAAGGCTGTGGGAAGCCATTGGAAGTTTCCCAAAGAATTATTTAATAAATTCTGCTGCTCATAAAACTAAGAATGAGATTATTACTGATATATTCATTCAAGACAAAAACAGAGAAAAGAGAAGATTGTTTAGTTAGAGAAAGAAAATGAAAGCAAAAAGAAAAAGATTTTAAGACATAATTCTAAAATGAGCTTACAGATAGACTAAAGAACATCTGGGTAGCCTTTAGTGAACAGTTAAACTCTTAAAAAAATTGCCAGATGAAGAAGGATAAAAAGGAAAAAAACGACTTTTCAAGTAGCTTCTATGCTGTCGGCGACTGGATCAATGCGAGTGCTGGAGGAAACCGCAGAGATGTTTTTGTGTAAATAATACAAGGTACTTGAGGTTTTAAAGCATTTTGTTCTAAAGTTCCTGAGGGAAGATCTCACTTGATAAATAATAATAAAATAAACAGAACCTTGAGGATTTTAATAGCAATTCCACTTTGGACCAATTTGGTTCAGGGTTCTTCTTCTAGCCCAGTGAGACAATTGACATTTGACACCCAGCTTTTGGTTCTGTCGAGTTCTGCGTGTTTCTGAATCTTCCCTCTCCATTGATTCACTTACTTTTACGGAGGAAAGAGAAAGAGACCAGTTATTTGGTTCTTTGTGATAACAAATGTTGATTGGGGTGATTACGTTTGGCTCCAATGCTATTTTGGAGTCTATGTGTGACCTTCTGTAAGTAGGAAAGTAAATGCTACCGTCTCCATCATACTGAGTTTTCTGAAGTTCACATTCAAGAGTAATTATTCTAAGAGTCATGAGAATAGTCTAGATGACATCTACAATTTTTGCCAATAAATTCTGTCTATAATATAATGCTCCTGAATTATTCTTCTGATGGCTTTATGTACATTTTGTGAACTGCTTTCTTATCCCCATTCATATTCTGCTTATCCTCTATCAGAGAATGGCTTTCAGATGTCCACTAATGGCTATGTCATGTTGTGTATTTGGAAAAGGGTGAAATGTTAATGTTTATGCTTTTGTTTATCAGAATGAGTCATATAGTTAAAAGCATATGTGGCCAGATTGTCTGTCATCGTGAAAACTCTGGGCCAGTCAAGTAGATGGCCTGGCCATTTCTCCTTTTCTCTTCGCCCTTCCCTCACATACAAATGTACCTTACCCAGTACTGTTTTAGCAGCTTAAAAATACTGTTTCATTTGACCATTCTCTGCATCTCCTGCTTTAAAAAAATTAATCAAGGGGCGCCTGGGTGGCTCAGTTGGTTACGTCTGACTTCAACTCAGGTCATGATCTTGTGGTTCCTGAGCTTGAGCCCAATTTCCGGCTCTGTGCTGACAGCTCGGAGCTTGGAGCCTGCTTCAATACTGTGCCTCCCTCTCTCTCTGCATCCCCCCCTGCTTGCACTCCATCTCTCTCAAAAATAAACATTAAAAATTGTTTTTAATTAATCAAACAAACTCCATAGAACTCTAATAGTCTTAAATTTGTCTGACCTGGTCAAAGCCTCCTCCTATTCATATATATTCTATTTATAAGCTTGGCTCAAATGATAGTGTGTACTTAATAAAGTTCAGATTGAAGAGGGCTTGGAAAACAGCTAGAAAGCATCCAAGAAGGTGTAGGTCTCAGATAAAGTAGTTGAGAACAGCTCTATAAAGCAGGAGGCACGATCTGAGAGAGAGAGAGAGAATCCCCTCTTTGGATCAATAAAAATAGGGTACATAGGCTGGTAGTCAGAGCTTCCATCTTTATTTGTGTGGGGTATTGAACTGAGGGAAGGGGGTGATGCAGTGGGGGTGGTGAGGAAAGCAATAAACATCCTATCTGTGCAGGGAATTGTGGTCAAGGCAGAGTGGAGGAGGATATGGAGTTGGTAGCAACCTTGTACGGAGGATCTGCTGTGGGGGAAATGTGAAAACTGAAAAGGTTCACTCGCATGCACAGCCCTTTATTCAAAGAAACCCCGGGGTGCACCAGGGAGAACTTCTGCTGTCCTGGGACTGCGACCTGACCTCTCTCTACAGATCTCTTCCAAATGGCTAGTCCATTCAAATCCATTATTTGGATTTGAATATAATGGCTGGTCCATTACATCATTCAAAAAGGATATAAACAAGATAAAAACATTGGATCTAGAGGAAAATACTACAACTGAAAAAGAAGACGGGAACGAGGCAAACAAATGGCAGAAGAACCTTCACTAGAAAAATGTTACTAAGGGGGGTATAAAAAATTGAGACCAAATGTATTGTTGTGACTCAGAAAGCAAATATAAATCTTTTACAAGTATAAGCAGACAGTAGAAATTTGGGAGCATAGGGAAGATCTGATGACAACCAAAGGAGATAAACAGAAGCAGCTATAATTCTGGAATGAAGGAGAAGAAAAAAAAATACCCTTCTAGTTATAAAGACCATTGGCAAGTAGCACAGGGGAGATAAGGCCCTGCTGCAGGTACGGAAAGGTAAAAAGACACAATTGAGAAAACCGTCCCAGATGAAGTGGTCATGAACAAAGCATATAGAGAAAAAGCGATATTGGGCACAAAGAAAATTCAACCCAAATGTAATAGGTGATTTTGAAGAAGAGGAAAAAAAAAAAAACAACAACAAAAGATGGGAGGAATACTTTAAAATTGATTTCATTTTCTATCACTGCATTACAAATTTTTACAAATGTAGCAGCTTAAACCAATACTCACTTATTATCTCATAGTGTCTGCAGATTAGGAATTCAGCGTAGCTCAACCGGGTTCTCTGCTGAGTTCACCAGGGCCAAAATCAAGGAGTTGAAAAACTGTGCTCTTATCTGAAGGACCCGGGAAAGAATCTGTTTCTGAGCTTATTCAGGTTGGTGGCAAAATTCTGTTTATTTGCAGCTACAGGACTGATGTCTCGGTTTCCTGGCTCTTAACTGTGGGTCATTGTCACATTTTAGAGGGCTTCCTGCATTCCTTGTCATGTAGCCCCATCCATCTTCAAAGCCAGCAAGAGCACATCATTTGTGTTTGTGTGTGTGTGTGTGTGTGTGTGTGTGCGCGCTTCTGATCTCTCAGACATCTGTTATCAACCTGAGAACACTCTGCTTTTTAGAAGGGCTCACGTGATTACATTTGAGCCACACAGATAAATTCCTTATTGTAAAATCAACTTTGACATTTAATGCAACATTACCGTGGGAAACATAACTCATCATAATCCCAGGATCCAGAGATTAGAATGTGGAATGTTGGGGATGATTTTTAGAATCGTGCCTACCATGAAAACGTAACCATAGAGAATTCCTCCAAAAGAAAGGAAGAATTAAATCTATAGTAGTTGCAGAGGGCATGCTGTCCTTAAAAATAAATGCAGAGGGGGAGCCTGGGTGGCTCAGTTGGTTAAACTGCTGCTTTGGATTCTGTGTCTCCCTCTGTCTCTGCCCCTCCCCTACTCATGCTCTATCTCTGTCTCTCTCTCGAAAATAAACAAACATTAAAGAAATTTTAAAAAGGGGCATCTGGGTGGCTCAGTCAGTTAAGCGTCTGACTTCGGCCCACGTCACGGTCTCACGGTTTGTGGGTGCGAGCCCCACATCGGGCTCTGTTGACAACTCAGAGCCTGAAGCCTGCTTCAGATTCTGTCTCCATCTCTCTCTGCCCCTTCTCCACTTGCGCTCTGTCTCTCTCTCTCTTAAATACAAATAAAACATTTTTAAAAATTTAAAAATAATTAAAAAATAAATGCAGATACCATAATAATAGGTACATATCATTATACATTTGTCCAAACCCACAGAATGTACAATAGCGAGAATTAACAGTAATTTAACTGTGGACTTTGGGTGATAATGTGTCACTGTAGGCTCACCAGGTACAACAAATGTACCACTCTGTGGAGGAGGTTGATAATGGGGAGGGTTATGCATGTGTGGGGGCACAGGTGTACATGAAATCTCTGTACCTTGCCCTCAATTTTGCTGTGAACCTAAAACTGCTCTAAAAAAAGTCTTAATAAAAAGTGAGCAAATTCGTCAATCAATACATATACATACAGAATGATAAAAATTGACAAAATAGACCTCAGGAGCAAAAGCACTATTCACAATAGCTAAGATATGGAAACAATGTAAGTGTTCATTAATGGATAAATGGGGAAAGACAATGTGATATATATATAGATATACATGATGTGATACATACAGATATATAGATATTCAGTCTTATGAAAGAAGTAAATTCTGTTATTTACAACATGAATGAACCTTGAAGAGATTACGCTAAATGAAGTAAATCAGAGAGAGAAATACAAATGATGTATAATCTCACTTCTATGTGGAATCTAAAACAGAGGTGGGGAATAGAATGGTGATTGCCAGGGTCCTGGGAAGAGGGAGAAACAGGGATGATGTTGGTCCCGGGGAACAAAGTGACATTTATGCAAGATGAATAAGTTCTTGAGATCTAATGCACAGCAGGATGACTATAGTTAACAACACTGTATCGTATATTTGCTATTTGCTAAGAAGATAGTTTTAATTCAGTCTTTTCACAACACATAAAGAAAAAGAAAAGGGTAACTCTATGGAAGTGATTGATACATTTATTAGCTTGATTGGGGTGATCATTTCACAATGTATACGTATCAAAACATCAAGTTGTAACCTTAAGCCTAATCAATGTTTATATGTTAGTCATACTTAATGAAACTGTTAAAAAAAAAAAAGAATTCTCTTTGCCTACAGCATAGAAGGAAGATCAACCCACCCAAAAAGCATAAAAATTCAAACTGGTCTCAGATTTCTCCCTGGTGACATTAAATGTGAGAACAGAATTTAATATTGCCTATGACATTCTCAGGGAAAGGAAATATAAACGAAGAATTTTATACCCAATAAAGCTATTACTTAAGCATAAAAGCTAATATAAATACTTTTAAATAGGACAGAAACCAAGTAATATCGTACCAGTTAAACTTCCCTCAATAAAATATTAGACAGAGGACTTCAGCCAGCCAAGTAATGAATAGAAACTCCCAAACAAGAGCTTGTGTTCTCATAATCAGTGTTATCTGCTACGACAAACATCCTCCCCAAAGTTTCTGTGGCTTAGCACAATAAAGGTTTATCTATTGCTCATAATCACTGTTCACATCAGACAGGGACTCCAGTTCCTTCCGTGTGGTAGCACCACCATCGCCCAAAGCCTCCTCAGGGACCTTCCCAGATAGGGTACACTCTGCTAGCTGACAAGCACCGTGAGAGAGGGGGGGGATCAGTGAGATGTTCAGTGCCCAGGCCAGGAAGTGGTGTATGTTTTACCTGCTCTGGTGGCCCTACCCATTCCCAAGATTCTCTGGGAGCTGTCCTCTTCTGGGTATTCAGGAAGACTGAATGGAATTGAACACCATCTAGTACTAGGACCAGATTCCAGAACCTCTCCACCTTGTCACAGTGTATCTGTTTCATTTTTCCTTCCTCACAAGGAGTGTATCCGTTCTCTCAGGGAGACTTCCTCAAACCCCCTCCAACCACTACATCTAATTCCAAGCCAGGGTGATGTACAGTCTTCTCATTAGGTTCAGATATGGCTCCTTGTGGTCTGAATAAAAACACATAAAATACATAGCAAACCAATTGAAATGAAAAGTCAACAATTAAAATTAAAAAATTAATAATTAAAAATTAAAATCAAAAACGTCAAAAAAAAACATCTAAATAAATACGAATAAAAATTTTTAAAGTGCACCTTTCCCCACTCATTGAATACACAGTGTTGAACCCATCACGGCTCCTTGTTAAGATGTGACATGTTGAAATCTTGGCCCAAGAGTACTTTATAGTTGGTCCGATGATCATTTTTGCAGTCCCTTGTAAGCACACTTGGGAAGGATACACTTAGCAGTAGGCAGTTCTTCACATTGGTTCTCAGGCGGGTAGAACAGAAATATAATATTAGGAAAAAACAAGTGGAAGCCCTGGAAATTGCTCCCTTCCCTGCAGCCAATGTGGTAAGTGAATCAGTAGAAGCTATGCCATATTCCAAGTGCAGCAGCCTCGTAAAGGCTCTTCTAAGGCACTAACTTGGAGAGGATATTCTGCACGTTTGGGGTGACTCCTTTCAGAATGTGGTATATACATTGAAACAATAGTCATTATGTGTTGTTTCTCTGCTTACAGAATGCACAAGGCCAAACAGGCCTGGAGGCACATATCAGTCACAGACAAGGGTGTCCCAGAGCCCCAACTTATCTACATTTGCTGCACCTGGGCCGCTCACATCTATGTCCTTCCTTTGAAGCATGGTTCCCTTTAGGACATTAAATCCAGCAATGACAGTTGGTTATATCAGACCCTCTTCACCGTGGTGGTGTGATATAATTCCTCAAGAATATCAACCAGCCACTTGGCGGGTTCATATCCTAGTGCTTCTGCCTTGGACAGGGAGTGATTCAACACCGCAGTTTGCTTTGCCAAATGTGTTGTAGTTTTCAGTGTACGGGTCCTTCACCTCCTTGGTTAAATGTATTCCTAAGTATTTTATTGTTTTTGACATTATTGTGAATGAGATTGCTTTCTTTATTTCTTTTTCAGGTGTTTTGTTCTTAGTGAATATAAACCCACCTGATTTCTACGTGTTGATTTCGCATCCCGCAACTTTACTGAATTTGTTGATTAGTTTTAATCATTCTTTTCGGTAGAGTCTTTGGGATTTTCTATATATAAGATCATGTCATCTTGCAAACAAAGAAAGCAACAATTTTAGTAAACCTGAAGTTACAGCTGCTGTGTAGTCATTTTGGGACCCTCAGGCCAGTAGATCAGCAAACAGAGAAAGGACCCTGATTCTAAGACATAGGGTTTCCTCTAATAAAGGTTTCCGGGTGAAGTATGCCTGGAACTCAGGAGATTCTTGCTGCTTCCATATTTGGTAAACACTCCAAATGGGTAACTGAAGCAACCATGACCTGACAAGAGCATGTTGGGTAGGGGCACCGACCCTGCAGGCTTGAGGGTAAGAATAGAGGAGAGATAGTGGGGAGGGACCAACTGCAACAACATGGCCTGGAGTTTAACGCACTAAATCTTCTGGATACTTTTTATGTTTTTGTTTTAGTTTTAGAACTTGGGATAAGCTATCAGTTTGAACGAGCTAGTACAAGGGTGGACTGAGCAGGTAAGTTAATGCTTCTTTCACACCCTTTGGACCCCACCACTTGGGTGAGCTCCAGCCCACTTCCAGTCATCAATATCTTTATTTCTGTGCCTGAAGATTTTTCATGCTTTTTCCAGAGCTGTCACATATAGTTCAAAGTTGTCAGGAGAGTAGAGCCTTCATGTTCTCATCATAACAACTACGACGAAATAGTAATTCTATGAGATAAAGGAGCTGTTAATGGATTGTATTGTAAATATTTCACAATATATATGCGTATTAAATCATCGCAATGTCTACGTTATGCTTACACGATGTGTTAGGTCAGGTGTATTTTGATAAAACTCGAAAAGTATGTATGTACGGTAGAAAAAGGATGTTCTGCTGTGTATGCAACAGGCTAGGGGTGCCAGGACTTTACTACTCAATCAATGATTGGAGGGAGTAGCTATCACTGACACATCATTTTTTTTTTTTTTTAATTTTTGGGACAGAGAGAGACAGAGCATGAACGGGGGAGGGACAGAGAGAGAGGGAGACACAGAATCGGAAACAGGCTCCAGGCTCCGAGCCATCAGCCCAGAGCCCGACGCAGGGCTCGAACTCACGGACCGCGAGATCGTGACCTGGCTGAAGTCGGACGCTTAACCGACTGCGCCACCCAGGCGCCCCTGACACATCATTTTTATTCCTTGTACGGTACATTTTGAGAGAAAGAGAGATTGAGATTTTTTTTTTAAAAAGAATTGGCTCATGTAGGGGCTGGCAGGTATGTAATTTACAAGGCAGGCTGGACATTCAGGGGAGTTGATGTTTCAGTCTTGAGTCTGAAATCCGCAGGGAAGGCCAACAGGCTAGAAACTCAGGCAGGGTTTCTATGTTGCAGTCTCGAGGCAGAACTCTATCTTCTTCAGGAAACCTTAGTCTTTGTTTTCAAGGTTTTCCACTGATCGCGGCGCTTGGGTGGCTCAGTCGGCTAAGTGTCCGACTCTTGGTTTTGGCTGAGGTCACGATCTCACAGTTTCCCAAGTGCAAGCCCTGTGCAGGGCTTCGTGCGGAGGCTGGTTGGGATTCTCTGTCTCCCTCTCTCTCTGCCCCTCCCCTACTCGTGCTGACTCTGTCTCTCTCAAAATAAAAATAAATAAACTTTAAACAAGGCTTTCAACTGATTGGGTGAAGTCCCTATCCATTACCAAGGGTAATCTGCCTGCTGAAAATCTCGTGTTTGTAAATGATGATGATGATCACATCTAAAAAGCACCTACACGGCAACAACTAGACTAGCGTTTGAACAAACAACCAGATACCATAGCCTAGGCAAGTGACATATAAAATGCAAGCCATCATGTGTGGCTTTCCCCTTGTGATTCAGCTTTAGCTGCGCACCGTGGTGACTTCACAACTGTTCATTGGCCTCGTTCTCTTCCTTTTTTCCCCAGATCACTTCAGGAATGTCGTTCTCTACAACTCCCAAATTAATTGCGTGCATTTGAATCCTTGGAAGAGTATTTTTTAATTAAATTTTCAAATATTTACGGGAATCAGATTCTCCAGAATAGGTTAAATAAACAAATTAGATAATCCATTGGATGTTTCTTAAAAATGATCGTACATTTCAAGTATTTTGCATGCCATTGTAAGGCGGCTGAAGAGACCTATGGGCACAGAGAATATGAGGGGCTCGCCCAGGTCTGCAGCTGGGGAGGCGGAGAGAGGAATGTGAGGAACCACATATCATATCCTGTGCAGAGGCCCCAGTATCTCTCTCATGAGCCTGGGGAAGAAGTTTAGAAACTGGCAGATACTTTGACGTGGCTTTTGAAGGAGCCCAGGCAGCAGATTGGCACCAGCACAGTGGCACTCCCAACGATTCCCTGGCATCGCAGGGCTGGTGCTGACAGTGCCGCTGCAGGCTGTGTTGATGCTATCTTGAGACAAACAACACAACTCTATTTGTCTTGCTCCCGCTTCCCCGGGGAGGGGAGGCAGGCTGCCGAGGCACCACCTCATCCCAGCTTCTCTTTTGTCCTGGACCCAGGAGTGGGATGCAGAAAGGGGAGGCAGAGCGATATGAATCATAAACCGGTTGACTTATATTAAAGCCATTTCCAGATTTCATATGCCTAAATGTATGAATAAGCAGAAGAGAGCTCAGACCTTATGAAAATCGACATAAACAAATAGATAAAAGAGCCAGTGGAGTTAAAATTTCCTTTTTGTCTTTTGTTTCTTTTGTCCTATTTCAATGGTAACTCTGGTCCAGAGAATCTATGTTGTATAGATTATGGGATTGCCCTGATAGACCCACTTACATCCCTGTGTGTAGAAAAATCAGCCAACATTTATTTAACAATAACTAAATACAACACTTGGTACTAATGATATTATAACAGTTGATTCACTTAAACCTCTCAATAGTCCTATTATTGTGTATGTGCTATTTTTATACCCATTTTATTTTTTTTGCACCCATTTTATAGATGGGAAAACTGAGAAAGAGGGATCAAGTAAACTTCCTCAAAGCTTACACAGCCTGTAACTAGAACAGAGAGTTCTGGAACTGAGATTGTCCTCCTCCAAAGCTCTTAATCCATTAGGACATTATGCATCTCGGCGTGATGATATCTACTGGTACTCCACTGGCTGAAAGATATACTAACTCATCCTATATGGACGACTCCTTAGGAGGGTGTAACTAAGGCACTGAAAACAGTTCAGCTGTCATGGTCAAGGGTTTTAATTTGAGGGTAAACTTAATTTTAACTTTATGAAAGACTGTATTTTCCTCTGACAGTTAGAGGCAGTAAATTTACTCTTATGTTGAACATTTTAGACTAAAGTAGCACAAACTTACAGTGGCATTATTTTTTTTTAAACTTTTTTTAACGTTTATTTATTTTTGAGACAGACAGAGACAGAGAATGAACGGGGGAGGGTCAGAGAGAGAGGGAGACACAGAATCCGAAACAGGCTCCAGGCTCTGAGCTGTCAGCACAGAGCCCGACGCAGGGCTCGAACTCACGGACCATGAGATCATGACCTGAGCCGAAGTCGGACACTTAACCGACTGAGCCACCCAGGTGCCCCACAGTGGCATTATTTTTAGTTGATAGTCTGCCTCTGTCTGTAGGGTTTCCTCATCTTCAACAGTTAACCTGGTGCAAGGAACAATTCAGAATAAGGGGGAGATGGGGAAGTCGAACAAATTTACCCAGATAATCCATAGTGGGCCCTTTATGATCAGACCCTACTGTTTGGTGGCAGCCACAGCCAGGCCACACTGAATGTTTTTAATTTTGCATCATCTGTGTTCCAGACTGTCCTGTTATCTGTGCAGCCATAAATTACCATAGGCATGATACATTTGATTATTCTAGAAATATATACTTCTACTTTTAGACATGGTTCACTTCTACCCAGCAACTAAGAGACTCTCATTTCTTTTTCACTTTGTTTTATTATTGAAATATAATTGACATACAGTGTTATATTACTTTGGGCTTCTTACCTTCCTTAAAAGGAAACCAAAAGAATGAACGTTAGATTTAGCCGAAGATACTGACGTGCAAAAATACTGTTCTATTAGAGAGGGAGGGAGCCAAAACATAAGAGACTCCTAAGAACTGAGAACAAACAGAGGGTTGATGGGGAGTGGGAGGGCGGGGTGGGTGGGTGATGGGTATTGAGGAGGGCACCTGTTGGGATGAGCACTGGGTGTTGTATGGAAACCAATTTGACAATAGATTTCATAATAAAAAACTTTTTTTTAAATTAATGAACAAAAAGCTTTCGGCACAGTATCTGGTATGGACCAGTACTCAATAAATGCAAACTGGAAAAAAAAATACTGTTCTACTCCTTCTCTTAAATGGTCTGTGTACCTATGGCTGAGACCGATGCTGAGTCAGCCTGAGAAAGCTTGGAGAGTCTCATGGCCTCCCGCTCTGTCCCTTGCTTCCCCACAGCCCAGAAAGTGGAGGCCAGTGCTTGACTTCAGTGATCCGTGGGTCCCATATTTGTTTTGGCATCTCTGAGACAGTGACTACAGTGGATGTAGAGGTGAATGTCGAGTTGTTAATGCTTTTGTTTGAGCCTATATAAAAAGATGTTTTTCAGGTGCTAATAGCTGCCAGCCATTTACTTAGGATATAATCAGAATAAGAGTGTTTTTTTCCTGTGAAAATCATTAAGACCTAACACTGTTCCATTGTGGTGTATACACAGTGCTGTTGTTGTATACACAGCCTTCCTATACACAGTGTTGTGTTGGACGATAGAAAACTATCGCACGAAACTATCACACGCAAGAAACTATCACACCTTCAGCAAAATAATCACTGGCTGGGCCAAAAAGTTGTTTTCATCTGACGCCATCTACCTCAGGGCCGTATGCATCATAAGAAATGCAAATGAGCTAACAAAACTTTCGAGCATTAATAACACCACTTCACACGTAAGCTATATAACTTTTTAAAAACTTTCTTATTTTGAAAGAACTTGACATGTGCAGAAAAGTTGAAAGAACAGTATGAAGAAGGCCTTCGTATTTTTTTCTCAGATTCGCCAGTTGTTAACATTTTGGCACATTTGCCGTATCTCCATCTCTGCCTTCCTTCTTCCCGTGCGTGTGTGTGTGAACATGTGTTTCTTTTCTAAGCCATTTTTAAAATTTTATTTATTTATTTTGAGACAGAGAGAGAGAGCGTGCATTCGTGCGCACGCGCACACACACACACACACACACACACGTGCAAGTCGGGGAGGGGCAGGGAGAGAGGGAGAGAGAGAGAATCCTTAGCAGGCCCTGCACTGTCAACCCAGAACCCTGTGAGTGGCCTGATCCCACAACTGTGAGATCAAGAGCAGGACACTTAAACGACCAAGTCACCCAGGCATCCCTCTTTCCTCAGCCATTCGAGAATAAGTTTCAGGTCATGCTCCTTTGGTCTTAAATATTTTAAGGTATATTCCCTAAGATCCAGGACATTCACTTATTTTTTTTAATTTAAAAAAAATTGATTTTAGAGAGAGAGAGAGAGAGAGAACATGAGCAGGGGGGAGGGGCAAAGGGAGAGAGAGAGAGAGAGAGAGAGAGAGAGAGAGAGAGAGAGAGAGAGAACACATGGGGCTTGATCCCATGACCTTGGGGACATGACCTGAACTGAAATCAAGAGTCAGAGGCTCAACTGACTGAGCCACCTAGTCACCCAAGGATATACACTTATATAACCATAGTACATTGATCAAAAACAGGAAGCTTAACATTGATGTAATTATCTAATCCATAGACCTTGTTCAAAATTTTCCACTTCAACGCCATAGGTTCTTTGGTGTTTTCATCTCATTTTGTTTCATTTCAGTTCAGCATCCAGTCTTGGGGTGAATACACTACATTTAGTTTTTGTGTCTTTGTCTTCCATGACATTGGTTTTTTCATACCATATGCCATTGATTTGGTAGACTGTCCCTCAATTTGTATTTGTCTGATGTTTCCCCATGAGTGGATTCAGGTTACGTATTTGGGGCAGGAATGCCACATAAGTAATGTGTGTCTTCCTCAGAGACTCGCTATATGATGGCCCTTTGTCCATTGACAGATTTCTCTACTGCAAAGTTACTACTTCTCCTCTTTGAAAACAATAAATATGACTTTTTAATCGCTAACAGCATTTCATTACAGAGGTTGCTCCTATGATAGGTCAGATGTACAAACATGAAATAAAGCTATTTGATTTGAGGACTGAGAATAACTGGGCTTCTTGCTTTGGGCTTTAAGATGAATAGCATGGGATGCTGTCTTTTTTTTTTTCTAGTGAGCAATGAAATCACTCAGCATGGGTTTTCTTTACTGAGAGAAAACCTGATGGAATTCAAGTTGTCCCAAAAACATTGGCTTTGCTTCCCATTTAGCTAGATCAGGGGGTGTACTAACTTTACTAGTTGGGGAACTAGCTATTAACGATTGATGTGACATACAATAGAAAATAGGAATAGGAAACAGAATAGGAAAATTTCCAAATTTTCATTGTTTTAGTTCATTGGAATGCCTATATTAAAATGTTGTAGGGTTTTTACGTGTATCTATCATGTTGTCTTCTGATACCATTACGAGAACATCTTAACAGAATCCCCCCTTGAATGCTTGAAAGTGGGATCCATCCCTATACAGCATTAGAAGATTTCAAGAAGCATTGGAAATTGGGACTTGGGTGCCAAAATTCAAAGAAGTGGCTATTATTTTGGAGTCTTCAAAAGCATCATGAGTAAATGTTTCCTGATAAACTTAATAGCATCAAATACTGCATATTGTTCATCCCAGTAAGAACAAAATGAAAAAAAAAGAGGTTCACGTAAGTGCCCCAGCCATCAGAATTGTTAGGCGCTGTGAAGTCCCTTTTTCATTAGACTTTAGTGCTGACCTGCCGGTGGACCCCAGTGGCTGGATTACATGTGCTGAGGTTATATCTTAGGATTCAGATTCCTCTTCAGTTTTGTCTTCCATCTTTGATAAAAACCCACTATTTGAAGTAAGTTTGGGAATAGCTGTCTCCAAAGGGAATGACATTTGTAGTTTCCCATCTTCTTAGAGAACAATTAATACTCTTCCTATAATTATGATTTTCTGGTGGTGGCACTACATAAAAGGCTGTTTTAGTGGTGTAAAGTTGTTCTTATCCAAAAGTGTTTTGCCTTATGTTGCTAAACTTTAAAGAAACAGTCTTATAAATCTATAAGGAAATGGAACATAAGTAGCCCACCCCCCAAAAAAAGAGAAATAGTGGGGTTTCTTTTTTGAGGTATAAGAGAGGGACAAGAAAGCAATGTGTCAATTTCAGCCTAAAGTAAAATAATTTTCTGTAGGTATTCTAGTGTGTGTGTGTGTGTGTGTGAGAGAGAGAGAGAGAGAGAGAGAGAGAGAGAGAGAGAGGGAGGGAGAAACAGAGATAAGAGACAGAAATAGATCTTGGATAATTCTTTATTTTTATGCCTCAAAGTTTCCCAGCTAAAGATTTAATATGAGATTCGTCCTTCTTCTGCACTAGGACATGGGCGTGCTTGAGATTGATTAATTTTAGTAAGTTCTTCAATGGTCTTAGAGAAAAAATTTACATATATAAGACATTACTATATATTAAACTAAAATAAATAAGGTCATGATCTACTCACAGTTTCCCAGTTATGTGGCATTTTCCTGGGATGATGGAAACATAGAAGGCAAAGAGCATCTTCTCTTGGGAATATGAGACTCTTCACTAAATTCCACCCAAGCTTTAAGCCCAAAACGATGTCATCAGAGTTCAATGCCTGGATTGA
This sequence comes from Felis catus, assembly GCF_018350175.1. Classification (NCBI taxonomy): domain Eukaryota; kingdom Metazoa; phylum Chordata; class Mammalia; order Carnivora; family Felidae; genus Felis; species Felis catus. The sequence continues at coordinate 38,899,177 of NC_058385.1, read as the reverse complement.
TGCAGTATAACATCCCAGTAATAGCCATAATTACTAAGCACTTGCTGCTGATGTGAAAGAAGCACAGAATCCATTAAAAAATTTTTTTAATGTTTATTTATTTCTGAGACAGAGAATGAGTGGGGGAGGGTCAGAGAGAGGGAGACACAGAAGCAGAAGCAGGCTACAGACTCTGAGCTGTCAGCACAGAGCCCGACGAGGGGCTCGAATTCAAACCGTGAGATCATGACCTGAGCCAAAGTCGGTCGCTCAACGGACTGAGCCACCCAGGTGCCCCACACAGAATCCATTTTATTTAGCATAAGCAATTTTAGAATATTCACATTTAAGATTAGTTACTTCGTAAAATGAATACAAATTGAAGAGCAGAAGTATTATTCAGTTTTCTTATAACACGTCAAAATTCCATGCTGTATCTTAAGTAATATGTGAATTTCATTTATCTTACCCTAATGTTGTTTTTAAATTGCATTACCTTCCCGTTACTGATAACATGTTTTTGATGGATTGATTTTTTTTAAAAGTTGTTGTCACTTCCAGATAGGCTCCCTTAATGTTTTGTAGGCATTTCAGTGAAACTTAGGTCTTGATTATATTTCAAATGAAATTACATTATATCCTATGTTTAGGCAAATCTTAAGAAAGGCTTTATGATGAAACTAGAAATTAAAGAGAAATAATCTCTCTCTTCAGGAGCAGGCTAGTATCATGACCAGTGATAGGTATCCAGAGACATTCTATTTCCTCTTATTCTTTTGGTCTTGCTCAATGAGTCTCAACTTCTTTTTGGCTTAAAAATATTCATATATGAAACCTACTCCATATGTAACATCTTTCAGGAAAAGCAGTAATTCTTTAGAGTGTCTGAAGTAATTACATTCCCCACCCTCACTTCATGTGAGAATATCTAAATTTCCAAGGGCACTGGGTTGAAAATGAAACTCCAGAAAGTCTACTATAAAAATCCCTTTAGTTGTCTCTGAAGAGTTAAATGATCCAATGACTAGCTTTTTTTCTTTTTTCTGGTAAAGTTTTGTATACTATTGGAAGAACCTCTGTAAACATGAAGGTTAGCCCATCCTAGTCTCCAACCACAGTTGAGCTCTCAACATTGTTATCAATTCTGACTCTTGTGTCAGTTCTCTCTTTCCATTCCTTTGAAGGGGTTAAATTGGCAGCCAGCCATTTGTTTTATTTATTTATTGTGTGTGTGTGTGTGTGTGTGTGTGTGTGTGTGTGTGTGAGAGAGAGAGAGAGAGAGAGAGAGAGACAGAGAGAGAGAGAGAGACAGAGAGAGAGAGAGAGAGAGAATGAGTGGAGGAGGGGAAGGGAGAGAGGAAGAGGGAGACAATCTCCAGCCATCTCTGCATTGTCAGTGTAGAGCCCCACATGGGGCTCAATCTCACAAATCATGAGATCGTGACCTGAGCTGAAATCAAGAGTCAGAGGTTTAACCAACTGGGTCACCCAAGCGCCACAAATTGGAAGCCATTTGTAATTAGCTGATTGGCTATGACTGATGCCCTGGTTTATATCTTAGGTGTTTTAATGACACCTGAAAATAGAAATACAGAAGAGCATATTTAAGATACATGATGATGTGTTTCCTTTAGATGATGTGTTCCCTTGATGAGTTTGAAGTTTCTACAGGACATTCAGGAGGACATGCCCAGAAGCAGTTGTACATGTCCCTCTGGTTGATTTAGTTTAGAACTTGTCTAGTCTGGACAGTCTTCTATAACCACCAGTGTATGGGGATTGCTCTTCCTTTGTGTTCCTATAATACTTTGTTTCTCTATTACTGCTTTCATCACATTGTGTTCCCTTTTCTGCTTATGTTTTTGCCACAGCTGCTGGCTGTGAGTTTCTCCAAGGCAGAGATTGTGTCCTATTCATTTTTGAAATCTACAAACCAAACATAATGCCTGCTATGCAGTAGGCACAGAATACGCGTTTGACAAATGAATCAAGAGATGAATAGTTCTCTTTAACTTCGAAAGTTTGTTTTTATATTATGTAGAGACAAAAGCTATTGCCATGACTACTCCAGGGTCAGTTAAGAGATTCCAAGCAAGTGTAAGAGATAAGAATTATCAAAAATTTCTGTACCACAAGACATGTTTTTCACCTAAAACACATTAGTCTCAAGTGACAAAGCCACTTTCACATTAGCAGTCATTTGCGTACAGCACTACTTGTGTCATCAAGGCCACTTGCAACTAGCAAAAGCCACTGATGCCATTTGCAGTTTATGTTCACAGGGAATTTTGAGTCTTTGTAATTCCTTTGGCTGTATTGACTTTTTATATTCAGCAAACTCAACTGTGATTACAGCAAGAGCAATATGGGACTCAATGCTAACATTAAGCACTGGGTAAAAAGAGAGGTGACCATAGCCTTTTGGAAGGTAGGAGAAAGTTAAAGGCAGAAAGGTAAAGATTAGTAAATTTAACCGGAGAATTAAAAAAAAAACTCTTCTGGGGGCTCCTGGGTGGCTGGTTGGGGGTCCGATGTCAGCTCAGGTCATGATCTTGCAGTTCATAGGTTCGGGCGTTGCGTCAGATTCTGTGCTGACAGCTCGGAGCCTGAAGCCTGTTTCGGATTCTGTGTCTCCCTCTCCCTCTGCCCCTCCTCCACTCATGCTCTCACTCTCTCAAAAATAAATAAATATTTAAAAAATTAAAAAAAAACCCACTCTTATAAAAAAGGATGGTGGAGAAGGCAGGCACATAATAAATCTAGGGCTGTTATATGTCTGGTGGCAGGGGTGGGGAGGTGGTGAATAGGGGGAAGTGATGTTTTTGTCAGTCAGTATTCCAAGAGAAAACAAATCATGCATTCAAAACGGGTAATTCAGCAAGTGTTTCTTTACAGTGAGGTGTTTTCTTTTTCTTTTTTTTTAATGTTTAATTTTTATTTTTGAGAGGGGGGGAGAGAATGAGTGGGTGGGGGGGGGCAGAGGGAGGGTGACGGATGATCTGAAGTGGGCTTTGCGTTGACAGGCTGACAGCAGAAAACCTGATATGGGGCTCGAACTCACTAAGCGGGAGATCATGACCTGAGCTGAAGTGGGATGCTCAACCGAGAGAGCCACCCAGGCGCCCCAAGAGCGGGTTGTTTTCAAGAATCTAAATGTAGACTGCCAGAAGGGAAAATGTAGGAACTTGGAAGTGACTGTTACCATTCCTAGGTCTGAAGGAATGAAACAGAGGAGCCAGTTGTCTGAAACTGAAAGGACAAAGACCTCCAATTCAGGGATACAGGCAGCCCAAGGTAATCATCCATGGAGAGAGCAAATGAAAAAATACCCCACCCTCTCACTTCTCCTTCCTCTGGTCTCCTAATGGTGCTCCCCCTTGGCCTTCTTCAGAAGCCAGAAGTCACAGGAGCCCTGATGATGTGAAAGATAATCTCTATCATTTCCAATAAGTTGTCATCTTCATAAAAACTCGTATTTGGCTTTCTATTCTAACACATCTACAAAATATATCTTTCTTGGCAGAAGTTCAGCTCTCCAAATTGTGAAAAGAAATCCAGTCCACCAAATCATGAAAGAGTAATTTTATTACGTTGTGTCACAGATACCCCAACCTTCCAGATTTGAGAGTTGAGTGGTCGTCATTTTCTCAGCCCTGATGTTAATGGATAGTTCGGGATCTCTTATGAGGTGTGCTGATCCCCTTGACAGGGTGTTCCAACAATCTGCCTGAACTTACTCTGGATGAGCATCAATTTAAAGCACCATGAGAGACATAAGTGTAAACAATTCATAGTCACTGTCCTCCAGGAGTCACACAATTGTGCAGAACTGGCAGTTGTTCATCAATTCTGTGGAATTTAAGGACTGTTTCAGAATAGCACTTGGCTCTGATAAAGACATCATCAAGGAAATGTGTAAACCATTCCCCTGTGAACACACATTAGGTTGGTTGACATGGGAAAGATTTACTAATTTGCTGATTGCTCTTGGACATTAGCCAGTTGCCAGACATAACTCATCTGTTAAGTTTTTCTTTCAGTTCTAACCTGAAGACTTCAAAAACCTGCGCCTGTTGAATCCTACCTACCTAACCTCACCATCTCAAAGACACAACCACCTTTAAATGTGGGATAACATCTCTCCTCATAGGATTGTCCTGAGGCTAAATACTTTAACGTGTTTGGCATTAAACACAGTGCCTGAGGGATAGCCATTCTTTATTTTATTAGTTTAACGTTGCTCTTACTATTATTATCATTGTTACTATTAACTAAGTGCTAGTCTTTTTGCTTTATCATTTGTACTTCCATATCTTTACCTTTCTACCTTTTTTCATATAATGGATTCCTCATATGAGTCCTTTTAGTCTGCATGTACCAGCTTTGAACTCAGAAATTAAAGGCAGGCAAGCCCCTGAACTCGTGTGCGATGCTTGTGGCTAAGGAGGCAGGATAGTCATAGGCCTGAATCTACTTCTCATTCAAAGGCTCAACACTGATTATTCCAAGGACAGAGGGGAGCCCAAGTAGATAATGAACACTAATGCTATATCGACAGAAGACATGGCTAAGCCTTAAATGCAAGGGAGTCCGGGCATTCCATGAGTGACTGGCTTGCCTGGCTGAAGTTCACAGGTTTGGAGGGAATGAGTTGGCCGACAGCTGTAGAGCCCTTCAGCCACTATTGCACTAGACCTGGAAATAAGAGTGAATAATTCAGTTCCCCAGGGAAATGTGAGATGCTGAAACTTGCTGGGAAGTGGCAAGCCAGAGGTAAAATCAAGGACCAGAAGCAGGCTCTGAGGATCAGGGTACAAGTACCCCCGTTATCCCTACATGGTCTTAATCATGGTGGATGCCACTGATAGAATCCCATTCTAGAGGTTGTGGGAAGGGCACTACTGTGTTTGAGAATATTGTCTTGTAATTCTCACAGGAGACTTGCCCTGGAGGACCTGCTGTGCTTTATGGTCACCCTCCCCACGCTAGCCACTGGGGCTAGACCTACATGCATGTCCCCCCGGGTGGCTTGCAGAAGTGAAGCGATGCTTTGGGATTTTTTTGTCATTGTTTTCTATTGTTTTGAAAAAAAAAATCAGATCACCTGTAGAAAGAGCTTCTCAGCAAGAAAACAAATTGCACCTCTTCACAGTGAGTCTCCACTCCCTCCATATCTTCATAGGATTACTGGATTCTTGCCTGGGGCCAGAGTTCCTGAAAAGAAAAGACTGACATAGTAAAAGGGGTAGTTTCTATTTTACAGTTATCTTCTCATTTCTTAAAATGTATTTAGATCCAAAGGCAGCCACTGTAGTGAAAATTGATTTAAAAAGGTAACTGACTTTGTTCTAGATGTTACGTATGCATGGACAAAAGTAAATGGCTGTTTTTCTTGGGATGACAATGGATAACTATCTGTGCATTAAATTAATCTAACACAGTGGAAGATGAAAGTTTATTAGCCTTTCATCAAGACCTTTAAAGATTGCTAATTCTCCCTATATTCATATTCCTTAGGACAATAGCTTCTAATATTTTCTCTGCACTAAATGTATAGAAATCTTTAAAGCATGATGCACTCATGTTTTCACTTCAGCATATATAGGGCATACTTATATATATATATTTTTCAATGTTCCCAAACTTATGGAAAGTCTCTAATGGTGAACCATTGAATCATTCTACCCACTATCTGCTTCAGTTTTAAAAATAACTCATGATTTTGGTAACTTAGCCCAGCACATTCCAAGTGAAATTATGATTATGTTTAGATTATATTTAGCTTAGAAGGATAGTTTTTTTTTTTTAATTTTTTATTTCTTTTGAGAGAGAGAGAGACAGAGAGAGTGCAAGCAGGGGAGGGGCAGAGAGGGAGGGAGACACAGAATCCGAAGCAGGCTCCAGGCTCCAAGCTGTCAGCACAGAGCTCGACGTGGGGCTCGAACTCACAACCTGTGAGATTGTGATCTGAGCCAAAGTTGGGCATTAACCGACTGAGCCACCCAGGTGCCCCAGCTTAGTGGTACCCCAGCTTAGAAGGATAGTTTTAAGGCATGTATTCTAAGGAATCAAGAACATTGGGACCATATTATTAAAACGAAGACAAATTTCTCCAGGAGCATCATTCCATCCCGAGCAGCAAAGCTGCCTGATCTACTACAGCTCCCAGAGAGTGGTGTGATTTTTTTTTAATTTTTTAAATGTTTTTATTCATTTTTTGAGAGACAGAGAGAGAGACAGACTGTGAACAGGGGAAGGGCAGAGAGAGAGGGAGACACAGAATCTGAAACAGGTTCCAGCCTCTGAGCTGTCCGGCACAGAGCTTGACATGTGGCTCAAACCCACGAACCATGAGATCATGACCTGAACTGAAGTCAGCCGCTTAACCGACTGAGCCACGTAGGCTCCCCGCCCTCCTGGTTTTAAACATAAGGACTGAAGTTCAGAAAAGTGAAATATGTTACTCATGATCACAGAACTGGATAGGGATTCTAGAGACAATTAATTCAAGATTTCCCATGTTCCAGTTCACTATATCCTCCATGATCAGGAACTATGGAGTTCTAGAATTTGAGTGCTATTTAAGAGGGGAAAATACTTTACAGTTTTTGAAATCGGAATCAATGGATGAAAGTTTTCAGAATTGGGGAGCTTGGATTAAAGTCTTTGGTGATGATTGAACAAAGGGCCATTATGATAATTGAGGACTTAAGAAGAAAAAAGCGATTGCAATTGGTCTAAAGATAATTACTTTTTCTTGAGTGGAGTGGTATCTCTGTGGCTAGGTTGTAACTTCTTGAAAGAAATGAACTATTTTATACCACTTTGCATCTTTCTAAGCACCCAGAAGAGTTCTGTACACATTGTAGTGAGTCAAATATTTGATTGATGAGTCAGGAAGAACTGAAGAGTAAAGAACTAACATCAGTGTGCTTTGCCTAGTAAACAATTCACAGCCTCCTAAAATCCCTTTGGGAAGGCCTTGTCTATCTGAAGCCCAAATAGCATTACCATATTCTGTGCGCACGTGCGTGTGTGTGTGTGTGTGTGTGTGTGCGTGTGTGTATTAAGCTAGCATTTATGGAGAGTTCACAATGTGTCAGGCACTTTGCTAAGCATTAGATATGGATTATTTTACTTGATTCTTATTACAATCCTATGAAGTAAGTTCTAGAAACAAAAACAAAAATACAAACACAGAATGTGCATGGCTGATTATCTTCTGCCCTGGGGGCAACATAGATGCCAATGGAGCCAACATAGAGTGTGGTAGAACCATAAAATCCGAGAGAAATTCTCAACTAATAAGTTTGAAATGAATTGTTCAATTTCCAATGATCTAAAATGTTATAAATTACTGGAAAGCTTTTCAGCTTTTACTAAACATAAAACCAAAGAAGCCATGCATTTTAATTAAGTTTCAGAAATAAGCGCATATATCAGTTCATGCAAGTTTGGGAATGATGGTCACTGAAAAGAAGCCTGAAGCATGATTTCTTAAGACCCTTGCAAGAGTCAAGCATAAGAAGAAATTTGTGGCCCATAATTGGTACCAGTAAAACTGTTATCTTAAGCATTTTAGCAATTATAACAATAGTAAAAGCCACCTAGATACCAAGGTGAGCTAGTTGGTTTTTAAAAATACAAGCACCATAAATAGCAGGGAAATTCAATCACAATGATAATATTTATGCCGAAGCACTTCTGCAGAAAATGTTTATTTAGTAAATGTGCTTTTCACTAAATGACCTCTCATCTTGTGCTGAGCAAAATACATGCAATTTTCTTTTAATGATATCAAAAATGGGACTTAACCATCTGTCTTGTGGTATTTCCTATCACTCATTTTTTGTAATGAAAGGAAAACAATTTAAATGTCCTATGCGATGATATAGGATTTGAGATATGGAACGTAGAACCTTTTGCATACCATGCATTTTTTATGGGACGGATCTGTGTCCAGAATATCCACATTCGTGAGTGTCTTCGGTCTAATGTGGATGAGGGGCTGGGGGAGACACTGTTGGTGGTCTCTTCCACTGCTCCCATCCGGGTCTTGTTTTGGTAAGCGCTACCAAAAAAGTTTTTATTGAGTAGTGAGAGAACAGCTCTTTCTTTCACAAAAGAATCACAACACTTTTTCTATTTTGCCTGAAACTCATTCATTGCCGTATGGACCGGTGCCCTAGGGACTTAGCAGGCCTAGTGTTAAACAGCCTTTATGCAAACAGCGTTACACAGCAAGCTGGCATCTGCTCTAGGAGCACATAATAGGAGCCAGGAGTCAGAGGCAGATTGGTTTCTCAGTTATTTGCACAGTGAAGAAAGTGCCTAAAAGAAGAAATTATCTGCCTAGGAGAAAGCGTCAAACAGCCAGCAGCACCAGACTGGCTAGAGCACACAGTAGGCCTTCAAAAAACATGTATTACATGAATAATTGTTTCCTGAACTAAAAGAAGTGCTGGAAAATCTGAAGGCTCATTAAACAAGCTCACTCATGAAATATAGCCTCTAATAGGCTTTATACCCTTTCATAATGCACTTAGCAGAAACCAAAATTACTATTTTAAAAATAATGAAATTGTATTCATTTCTTTACATAAATAGCTTTTCAAACATAGGAATGTGCCCATCAGCAGCAATATTAATGTGGATTTTATTAACTTAATGTCATGATTTTATTTTAACTCTAACCTCCACAACCAGTCACTAAATACTTGGTGCTTCTCTCTCTCTCTCTCTCTCTCTCTCTCTCTCTCTCTCTCTCTCTCTCTCTCTCGGCACTTGGATTTCCTTCAAGTGCTGTAATGCCCCCGTGAACTCTGTAATGACTCATCGCCAGTAGGGCCCATACAGCAACTTCTTTAATTGCCTTCACATCTCCCTCTGTCTCCAAAAATGGAATTCATAAATGCAGGTGTGGGAACATAATTAAGGACATAATGTTTTCCATCTCCTCTTAACAACTGCTTCACTTCATTCACATTTGGGCTTGTAAAGCCTTACTCTCAATGGAGTAACCCACAGGAGAACTTCACAGATGCTAAAAACACATACACACTACAAATTAATTGTTGCCAATTGAAGGAACCAAAGGGGGGAAAGAAAAGAACTTGCACAATCCAAAGTAACGTGTTAGACATCGGGCAACATAGCTTTACATTTAAATTCATCTTAATGTGCGAATTTAGACACCAATTACTAGTGAACACACAATTGCTTCTTTTTGATATACAGTCAAATGGTTGATAGGTTGCTGTGTTTTGTTTTGTTTTGTTTTCAGGAAAATGGCCATTGTGTATTAAATAAACAGAACTGTATAACCAACCTATCTGAGAAAGGATACACTGGGAATTGTTATCCCCTAACCTGAGAAAGGATACATGGTGAATTTTTATCCCACGTGATAGAAATATCATCCTATTACTTGGGTATGAAAACAAAACTTCCTCTAAGATACCACATTTTTATGGTTCAATAAATTGCATTATGCTGATCATGTTTGGGTGGGAAAACATAGCCGTGGAAGAAAATGTGGTAAAAGTGGAAATTTGATCAGGGCAAATTTACTCACATTTTCATAAAGCAAAAGTTATATTTCCTTTAGGACACTGGCACCTCCTTTGTACAACATGTGGCACAAAACCTCACAGTCAGGGAACACCATGAAAGTTATTTGTATGCGTTGCATCTTATGGACACTAAACTAAAAAAGCTAAAGGCGGACCTAGACAAGTGCTCTCTCTCTCTCTATATATATATATGTATATATGTATATATATATAGCATTCTGATGATGAGGTAACAGTCATGATATCATGTGAGAGTAAGCCTATGAGACAGCATGGGCCTGTCTGAAAAAACTCTTTTTCTGTACTGGTTCTTTATTTTTCCCCTGAGAAGTATAGGTTCATTTATTATTTTCTCAATACAGATAAAAATATTTAAAATCTCAGAATTCTATATTATTTTGTTTTATTTTATGTATTTATTTTTGCATTCATTACATTGACTGCATTGTAATGGGATCCAAGGATTCTAATAATGGAGGAGAAATTCGGGTGGGTGCATGGGAGAGAAAATTAGTGGGCCATTTGTCCTGCATTCTAAGCAGACATTGTGATTTTTGTTGTGAGCTTTGTAACTCATACTTTCGGACCATGGTAAGCAACATAGATTATGCTTTTCCAAATGTAATTTGGAAGAATTTTTTCTTTTGACACATTTTTACTAATAGGATAAAATGTGTTAAGAAATTCATCTACTTACATATATAAAACTTTTAGTTCCAAGATCAAAGAAAATATTATTGTAAATCACACCTAATTGAGTCATCTAATAGTTTAGTCATGCAAAGAACTGGTTCCTAGCTCCAACTTTTGTATTTTCTTAATGTTTCTGTGCCTTGATTTCTTCCTCTGGAAACAAATCCACATCTTGTTGATGAGGTAAGATACAAGAAGTCACTTTGTAAGTTGGAATCCCTATCTCAATGTAAAATGATAGTGATTTTCTTACTATTGTATGGCTTAATGGGATTATTCAATGTTTTCTCAACTTTATACTTCCTCTAAAAAGTGATGGTTTTGGATAACATTCACCTTCTGTAGTTGTTTTTGGTTAATGTAGAATTTTCTGGAATACAAAGTAAGTCACTGAAGAACATAAACTATAGCACTGGTAACTACTCAGCATCCTAACATTTATTTTGATGCATTTTCCTTCTCATCTTCACTTTTCTTCTGTTACAAAAATAGTTGATGTTGATGCTCATATTCTTTCCATTTTTTGTGGTTATAAACAAGGCAATAGTACATATTTGAGTGCACATGTCTTTAAATACTTGTGTGATTTAATCCCAAATCTTCTGGTTGGAATAGCATGCACTTTATGGAGACTTTTGCTCAGAACCTGTCTGGGTTAAAATGGAAGACCATTTATTTGGTATCTCCTAAATTCTTCCAACATTGTCACAACTTCAAATCTATAAAATAATAATCTGAACTTCACATTCCATGATATGTGCCAGACTGACACACAATCAATTTGTGTTTCAAAAAAGAAAAAGGAAAAATTAAAAGAAAAAAAATAACTTTCTGTTATTGATTTCTACTTTAATTCTATTGTGGTCAGAGAAAATACTTTGTATGACCTGTGTCATTGCTTTTATGGTTCAGAATATGGTTTATCTTAGTAAGTGTTCTGTTTGCAATAAAAAAATGTGTATTCTGTTATTGTTGGGTGGAGTTTTCTATAAATGTCAATTAGATGGAGTTGCTTGATAACATTTATGTTTATAATACTTCATTGGTTTGCTAGGGTCAAGGGTCAGTAACACAGTACCATAAATTGTCTTTTTTGTAATATATAATGTCATTTTTTTAAATTGTGCTAAGAATACTTAACCTGAGATTTACCCTCCTAAGAAAATTTTGACTGCACAATACCATATTGTTGACTAGAGGCACAATGTTATACAGCAGATCTCTAGGATTGTTCATCTTGCATAACTCAACCTTCATGCCTCTGGAAGAGCAACCCTGTTTCCCCCTCTCTCCAGCCCTTGGAAGCCCCCATTTTACTTTCTGTTTCTGAGTTTAATTATTTTAGATACTATATATAAATGGAATCATGTGGTATTTGCCCTTTATTGCCTTATTTCATTCAACATAACATGAAGTCATATGCGTTTTGTAACATATGGCAGGATTTCCTTCTTTTTTAAGGCTGAGTAATATTACATTGTATGTATATACCAAATTTCTATCCATTCATCTGTCAATGGACATTTAAGTTTTTTCCGTATCTTGGTTATTGTGAATAATGCTACAATGAACAGGGAATACATATATCTCTTCAAAATGCTGACTTTATTTCTTTGGGATATATATCCAGAAGTGGGGTGGCTGGGTCATATGATAGTTCTATTTTTAATTTTTTCAGGAACTACTGTACTGTTTTCCATAGTGACTGCATCACTTTGCATTGCCACCAACAATGTGCAAGGGTTCAAATGTCTCCACTTCCTTGCCAACATTTGTTATCTTTTGTGGGTTTTGTTTGTTCATTTGCTTGTTTAAAGATTTTTTTTTTATTTTTAAGTAATCATCACACCCAACATGGGGCTCGAACGTATAACCTCGAGATCAAGAGTTGCACGCTCCACTGACTGAGTCAGCCAGGTGCCCCATCTTTTGCATTTTTAGTAATATCATCATAACAGGAGTCAGGTGATATCTCATTGTAATTTTGATTTACTTTTCCCTGATGGCTAGTGATATGGATCATATCTTCATATACTTGTTGGCCATTTATATGTTTTCTTTGGAAAAATATATATTCAAGTCCTTTGCCTATTTTTTAAAATTTGATTATTTTTTCTATTGAGTTGTATGAGCTCCTTATATATTTTGGATATTAATCTCTTATCAGATATGTAGTTTGCAAATATTTTCTCCCAACCTGTAGGTTGCCTTTTCACTCTATTGATTGTTCCTTTTGCAGTGCAAAAGGTTTTTTAGTTTGGTATAGTCCTACGTGTTTACTTTTGCTTTTGTTGCTTGTGCTTTTGGTGTCATATATAAGAAGTCATTGAGAAGACCAATGTCAAGGAGCTTACCGTCTATGTTTTCTTCTATGGGTTTTAGAGTTCCAGGTCTTACTTTAAATCTTTAATTAATGTTGAGTTGAATTTTGTGTGTGGTGTAGGGTCCCATTTCATTTTTTTTTCATTTGGATATTCAGTTTTCTCAACACCATTTAATGAAGAGATTATTATTTTCTCATGGTGTATTCTTGGCATCCATATGGAAGATCTGTTGACTGTGTATGCTTGGCTTTCTTTCTGAGCTTTCTACTCTGTGCCATTTGTCTCTTTGCCTGTTTTTATATCAGTACCATACAGTTTTGATTACTATAGCTTTGTGATAAATTTTGAAATTAGGAACTGTAATACCTCCAACTTTGTTCTTCTTTCTTGGGATTGCTTTGGCTATTTGGGATCTTTTCTGGTTCCATATGAATTTTAGCATTTTTTCTTTTTCTATAAAAATGTCATTAGGATTTTAATAATAATTCAATGGAGTCAACTATTGAATCTGTAGATAGTTTTGGGTAGTATGGAAATTTTTTTATCAATATTAAGTCTTCCAATCATTGAACGTGGAATGTCTTTCCAATTGTTTATGTCTTCTTTAATTTCTTTCATCAGTGATTTGTAGTTTTGACCATACAAATCGTTCACCTCCTTGGTTAAGTTTATTCCTCAGTATTTGATTCTTTTCAATGCAATTGTAAGTGGGATTGTTTTCTTAATTTCCATTTTGGATAGTTTACTGTTAGTGTTTAGAAGTGCAACTAATTTTTATATGATGATTTTGTGTCCTGTAACTTTACTGAATTTGTTTATTCTAACAATTTGTGAAATCTTTAGGATTTCTACAGATAAGATTATGTCATCTTCTTTTCCAATCTTTAGGTCTTTTATTTTCTCACCTATTTGCTTTGTCTAGGATTTCCAGTACTATATTTGGCATATAGAGTTGACATATATTCATATAATGATATAGTTCCAGCACTCTAGTTGAATAGAAGTGGAGATGATAAGCATCCTTGCCTTATTGTTGATCTTCAAGGAAATGTTTTCAGTTAACATCATTAACTATGATGTTAGCTGTGATGTTTTTCACATATGGATTTTATTCTGTTGAAGTAATTTTCTTCTATACCTAGATTGTTGAGAGTTTTTATCATGAAAGGGTGTTGAATTTTTCAAATGCTTTTTCTGCATGTATTGAGATGATCATGTGATTTTTATCCTTCATTCTGTTAATATGGTGAATCACATTAGTTGATTTTTATATGTTGGTTCATTCTTACACTCCAGGAATAAATCCCACTTGGTCATAGTGTATAATCCTTTTGACATGTAGTTGAATTCAGTTTGTTAGTACTTTGTTGAGGGCTTTTGCATGTATATTCATCAGGGATATTGGTCTGTAGTTTTCTTTTCTTGTAGTGTCTTTATCTGTCTTTGGTATTGGAGTAATGTTGGCTTCATAAAATAAGTTTGACCTACTATACCAAAATTCCATAGACCGGTGACTTATAAACAATAGAAATTTATTTCTCACAATTCTAGAGGCTGGGAATTCCAAGGTCAAGGTATTGGCAAATTTTGTGTTTGGCGAGAACCTGCTTCCTGGTGCATAGATGGCCTTCTTGTCGCTTTGTCCTCACGTGGCAGAGGGCTAAGGGGGCTCTTTGAGGTCTCTTTTATAAAGGTACTGATCCCATGCATGAGAGATCTGCCTCATTATCTAAGCACCTCCCAAATACCCCAATTTTTAATACCATGACATAGAGGGTTAGGATTTCAGCATATGAATGGGGGAAGGAAGGCACAGATAAAAACATTTAGCCTATAGTATCAACTTCTTGGAGACTGTACTGAGAGGCTGTGGACATTGAAACCATGGTTCACTTGTCCCAAGTGCAGGAGAGGCCTCATTTCTGGACTTTCTCTAAGACCTGCAAAGCCTGGCTGGCTGTGGGAAAGTGGCCATCTCCATAACTGTTGTCTGGACCATGGCAGCTCTTTGCACCCTGTGTGAGTTGAAACAGAAACCAGCCCCTCGGGAGAGTACACTGAAAGCCCAGAGAAGCTGTCTATTCACTCTCTCTTCCACCCCGGGGAGAAGTGACAATTCTGGACACTGAACTGTTTGGAGGAGGGGCTGATATGGGTAAAGAGAACTTTTATTACCGTTTCGGAGTGATCTCAGATCTGTGTCATCTGATGTACTGCAAATTCTTAACTGCATTTTGGACTTCTCTTAAAGGTATTGTGTTATATCATTGTTAAATCTGCGTTTCCGTGGGAGAACGAGGGCTAGGAGTTTCTATCCCACCATCTTGCTGCCTTCACTCCTCCTTCACCCCCTGACAATCTCAGTAATATTTCCAAGCTAGGGATAAATAAATAGATTCAATCGTTAGAACTGTCAATCCAGCCTATACATGCTCCAATTAACCAAGCAACCCAAAAGATATTTAAAAATAGTCTCGAAGAGTTCAGTGTTTATTCTCTGAGCAGGTTTTTCAAATTAGAAATTAACATTTAAGAGAAAACAAACAGAGGGTTGTGGCAAACCGGGGCTAAAAAAACTCACATTAGCACATGGTCATGTGGATTCTTTTTTCGGGAAAAACATTCCAGATTCCACAGATTGTCAGTGGAAAAACAAAAACAGAATTCCCATCCATTTTCAAGTATGGCAAAGTCTGCATAAAACTTGTGTGTTTCTGCCCTGTTCTCTCAAAAGCACAAATTGTTACCCTAGTAAAGCACTCCCAGTGAAGGCCCAGTGAACAGGGATTAAGGCTATATAGCACAGTCAAGGTATTGAACAAAGACATGGAAATATTTGATTCTAGCCCCAGCACTCTCGTTAACAGTATCTGGTGCCTCAGTTTATCTATAAAATAGGTTAAAAAAATAATACCTTTTCCGTTGCTTCCACAGGCTTTCTGTGAAGGCCAAATGAGATAATATAGGAGAACCTGTGAGATATAAAATATGTAAGGAAGATCCACTATTCTTAACCTTATTGTTTTTCTTTCATTGCTCTTATCATGTCACTTACAAAAAATCATCTCTGGTAATGAATGTGGCTGACACCTAGCGGTGTGCTGATAAACATGTTCTGAGGCAAAAAAGTACTAACTTGCGGTGTTTGCTGATATCTGTGGTGTAAATACTCTCATTAAGGACAATTTTTAAGCTACCAATTCACAAAACTTCTGCATATTTAACAACTGGCTTTTGGGAGCTGGAGCTGACTGGCTCCAAATATAGCACTGAAACATCAAAGAATATTTAACTGAAATAGAAAGAGTTTTGAGGGAAAAAAATGTTTTTTTCGGTACAACCTTTGCTTACTGTTCTTTGCAGTTGTTCTAGATTCTTGCTCTCTCCTCTAAACTTCTTTCTCTGTCTCCCTTCTCTGCTAAATCAGCTATCAATACCTCCGGCTGTTATGGAAAATGAAAACTGGCTGGGTATTTATTTGTTTTGTGACAAATATTCAAATACTATAATATGAATATCAAATACTGTGACAGTTACCCTAACAATATGAAAAGCCTCATTTCATAAACTACACTAGAGATTAAATAATAAAACTTTTAAAAATCTGGCAAAAATTCTGGTGAAAAGTCACACACAAATTCCTTCTCCACCAACTTGGAGGCAGTAGCATGCAAATATGATGGAATTTGTCCAGAAGCTCCATGTTCAAATGTCAGCACAGCCGCTGCTTAATGTTTGGTCATGGTCACACCTCCTCCTCACTTTCAAGTTCAGCTTTACCTTCTATTCAGTGGAAATGATAGCATTCATCCATCGATCACAAGAGTTGGTTTTGAGGCTCATACGAGATGAAATATGTGACAGTCCTTTGTAAACAGTAAAGTACTATACAAAAGTTAGTCACTGACATAAGGTAGCTGCTACTTAATACAAGGAGAAGAGGAAGTTTACAAAGCTGAATAATTAAGGGGGATCAAGAATATTGGTTACAGGGAATCTGCTTTAGACTACTGGTCATAGAAGGCTTCTCTACTGTAGCAATGACTGAGCTATAATCTTTTTTTTTTTAATTTTTTTTTCAATGTTTATTTATTTTTGGGACAGAGAGAGACAGAGCATGAACGGGGGAGGGGCAGAGAGAGAGGGAGACACAGAATCGGAAACAGGCTCCAGGCTCTGAGCCATCAGCCCAGAGCCTGACGCGGGGCTCGAACTCACGGACCGCGAGATCATGACCTGGCTGAAGTCGGACGCTTAACCGACTGCGCCACCCAGGCGCCCCGACTGAGCTATAATCTGAAGGAGAAATGGGAGTTGGCTGGGAGAAAAGATGGGGACCACATCCGGGGTGAAAGGAGAGGCATGTACAAGGATCCTGTAAAGAAGAGACACAGGGTGACTACAAGGAAATGAAAGATCATGCATAGAAAAACTGGCACGCTGCCCTGCCATCATTAGCATTAAACATATACATTTCATACAGAGAGGGGAAAACAAAAGCAACGTTGCATCCTAAAATAACCACAAAGCCCAGAAACGTCTTGTCCAATTCAACTCCCCAGCACAAATAAAGCCTTGAATCCCTTCCAAAAGTTAATAACAACTTTATCCTTGACTTTGTATAACCTTGATATCTGCAGACATATAATGATCCTTGAAGATCGGATAGAGTGGGGGAACTTCTGTTTTTTGAGCAATAAAAATAATAGACTATCAAAAGAAGAATAGTGGCTAACAGGTGTAGAAGTTATAAATTCGTTTTTTAATAGGGTTCTGTTGTTCTGGTTAAATATCTGCAAATACATTTGTGTAGTAAGTAAAAAGAACTTCAAGTACTTTTGGAACTTGGAAAACTATATATAAACAATATATACTTGAAAAAGTTATATGGGGCCAATGAAGAATCACACTCTAAAATATCTGGAGGAGTTTCTGAGACTCCCAATAAGGATAGAGAATCTCACACTCAACACCTCTCTTGATATAAAGGAAGATTTGGGATACTGGGAAGCAGATGGCTGTTCCCACTCATCTTTGGATCATTTGAGTATCCAGTGTTTAAATATAACTGAGGTTCCACAGACAGGCATGAAGGCAAAGAGCACTGAGAGCTCTATTTCCCACATTAGTGTCCCACTTTGAAATACGGAGGATTCCATTTTGTCTTTCTCCTCTTGAGATGTACAATCATGCAGATGAAGGAAAATGAGAGAAGAGGAGAAGAGTCTTCTATTTCCCCCAGAGTGAGTGGCCAGCAATCATGACTCCTTACCAGTGTATTTGACGTAAAGATGAAAAGAAATACAAATTGGCCAAAATCCCTTTTTCCATATAGTCAACCATATGGAACAAATACCTGCAGTATTTTTATGTTGACAAAAAATCATGGCATATATTTGAATTTAAAATTCATGTTAGAAGAAGTTGCCTGAGAAACAGAAACCTAAAGGCATGGTTTTATGTCCTTTGAATAATTATTTTTTTTAAGTTTATTTCTTTTGAAACAGAGATAGTGCGAGAGGGGGAGGGGCAGAGAGAGGGGAAAGAGAGAGAATCCTATGCAGGCTCTGTGCTGCCAGCAGCAGAGCCCGATGTGGGGCTGGAATTCACTAACCGTGAGATCATGACCTGAGCCGAAACCAAGAGTCAGTCACTTAACCAACTGCGTCACCCACGCGCCCCTATGTCCTTTGAATAATTATTAATATGATCTGTGATATTCAGGAGTAGGCAAATGAAGATCAGGAGACACTTCATCATTCAAATAAAAATAGATAAGTATCAGGGGATGAAAATCCGGATGTTAATATTACATAGTTTATAAGACTGTCATGAGAAAGAACTAGTCAAGTAAAAAAGAAAGAAAAAAAAAAAGAAAAACAGAAAAACAGATCAAGCATTTGAAAGAAAGCCTTCTGTGTTTTTAAATTATAGAAACATATACCGTAGACATGGACACAAAATATAGATCATTTTTTCACTCTGACAAATAAGTCTCTTCCGCAAGGGATTTAACATTATCTTGTAGATTACAGAGATATTGGGTGAGTAATAATATGTCATAGTGACTAGTTGAATAACTTCACAGAAGAATTGCAAAATTTTAACAATGCATAAATGTGCCAAAAGAAAAAAAAAAGTCTTGCTCTGGAAACCCTATCCCCTTTACTAGGATAATGGGAGAGAATATTAAATTTCATAAACTCAGGAGCCCCTTCTTTCAGGTTAACTTGCTCTCTTGGGCTAATATTCAACTAATTCAAACTTCAAGCTCCCTATTAGAGGTGTTTATCTCCTCTCTGAAAAGTTTTTCTGTTCTCCTCTTTCTCAAGATGGTATCTGGGGACCATGCATAGAAAATTGGCATGTGCCAATGGCTTTAGGAGAGAGCCCTGGTCCACATGCCCTCCTTTGTTAATGGACAGCTTCCTGCATGGTGTTCTTGGTTGGGTCTCACCTCTGACCGTCTTGCCCTGGTGCTCCTTAGGTAAAGTTGGTCCCTCCTATTTATTTTGGGTGCTGTGCGGGACTGGCTGCCTCCCTACCTCCCTCCGCTTGTGATGTGCCTGTTCCCCATGGCCATCGTTGCCAACTTCTGACTTCTTCTGGTCTGCTGGTGCTCGTAGCATCCGCATCGCTCAGCCATTACAACTTTATGCAAAGAATATTGCTAGCAAACTAGTGTGGGTGCGAAGTTAATGGCCTGTGGGTTCTGAAAGAGTAAGACAGATGTGTATCTGGGCTCCCTCACTTTCCAGCTGGGTGAACTTGAGCATGTTACTTAAACTTTCCCAGCTCCGAGATCTCTTCTCTAAGAAGGGCTAAATGGTTTATTCAGCAAGTGCTAATTTAGCACCTGCTATATGCTGGGCACTTTATTGAGGGTTGGGAATACTGAGGTGAACGAGAGACACAGTTCTTGTCCTCACAGAGCTGATAGTGTGGTAAGGAAGGCCAGTGTTATCTGTGTTGAAAAAACATAGAAACCTTGATGGTAAGAGAACTGTTCTTATGGTAAAGATTCTGCTCTTCTGATACTTAAGAGGTGACACCTGTGACCAATGAGTGGCATCACAGTGAGGCTGTTTTGAGCTTAGTAAGAGGATGCTCTCAAAATAATTGCTTTCTAATTATGGAAGAGGGGAACTTCTGAAATCGTAAGGTCATCGGTTGATGGGGGGTGGGAGGGAGTAGAGGGTGGGTGATGGGTATTGAGGAGGGCACCTGTTGGGATGAATACTGGGTGTTGTATGGAAACCAATTTGACAATAAATTTCATATTAAAAAAAATCATAAGGTCATCACTGGATGTGACAGGCCTAATGCTGACATTGGATGGGAAGCTGGGCTAGGTGACCTGCTATGTCAAGACTAGTCTTGATGGGATGGTCAGATGCCTCAGCAGGACTGCAGCATAATTAGCAGGTGAGAACATAATGGTTAATATCACGATTGACCTTCTGGCTTGTCAAGTTCATCTTTGCCTCTATGTGGAGCCAGTTCCTGATGATGTGTACATTTCTCCCCTTCTTCTCTGTTGTCAAGCAAGAGTTAATGTGGAATTTTCTTACTGCCATTGCCAATTTACTGTGCAGAGCTGAGGCTTGGGATGGAAGGGATGTTAGAAAAAGAAAAAAAAAAAAAGAGCAGCTGCCTTTGTGCTCCTAGGCACAGAGAAAAAGCAGGCCAGACCAGTCAAAGGCAGGGGAAGAGGTGAACCCGGGGACAAAGAACAGATGGAATGTGATGAGGGCACAGAGAAACAGATTTGTGAGAAATACAAACGAGATGGAGGAAATGCGAAGTAATAAGGAGACTGGAGGGGAAGACAAGGAAAAAAAATAATGGAACCCAAGGAAACAATGAGATAACATCAGAGGGAGATCGTGGGGTGGAGAGGGGAAGCAAAAATGCAAAGCAAAGAGGAGCAAACACAGTTTATTAACAGTTCGGTGTCCATCGAGGCTCTTCATTCCCGAGTAGGGGACGGAGTGAGAAGAGAATGTTTGTTGCTGTCCCTCCGAAATGTCCCAGTACAGGTTGTTCCAGATGGGCGGGGCCCCTGTAGGGCCACGTCTCTCTCTCTTTCTTTCTCTCTCTCTCTCTGCTTCCTTAGTGAGAGATTGAATGGGAACTTCTTCCAAGTTAGGCAAAAATCTTCTTTGTATCAGCATAACTTTTTATGAGTAAATATTTCTTAGCCTCTGGTTATTCTTCCAGGCCAGATAGGATATCGTCCTCTTAATGGGCTGCACAGAAGTTCTGTTCACTAGAAAGCAAAATAAGAAATGTAGTGTTTATTATTTCCTTCACAATAATGAGGGTTACTTGTTCTACTTGACAGGGATGAATTCATTATAAAGAAACCAAGGGAGCACCAATTTCCTATCTTTTGTGGTTCTCACTAGCCCTTCTTTTGGCCAACCATATTCAGGGCAGCCGTTCTCCCTAGGTATCTGCTCCAGACCTAGGAGGCCTGCACTGAGAAAATCAGAGAGAACAGCTGCGGCCGTCAGCAGGAAGTGAAAAATATATCTGATGGGATATTATCCTAGCCGAAGCAGTAACTTTTTTAAACACTCAGACTTCTCTGTTGTCTTTCTTGTCTTCATAACTCATTAATGGCATTTTGTTCAGCATCTTGTCTTGAGCCCCTTTGTTCTTCTTTAATCCACATATTTCACATATGTCAGATTCTCTGACACACAGACCTGTGATAAAAAGTCATCAAAGTCCTTGTTACGCTGTGTTTATATCACTGAGCTGTTGTCATCTGTTACTCTGTAGTGATCTCTCTCCGTATCTCACTTCACCAGTCCCCCTCAATTATCCTGGCTCAATATCTACTATCTTTTGTGTTTTTATTTTGAGGAAACCAGCCCATCAGCTTATTAGCAAAATACATTAGCCGACCTTTAGGAATTTTAGGATGCATTTAGAATAATTATTTGAACATTATATTTCATCACAAATATCACTGACAATTTTCATATGTTCAAATGAAATGGATAAAAGCACTTCTACGTTTTCTGAGTTGGGACTTAAAAAAATCAAACAACTTTATGCTAGGGGACAAAAGAACTCATTTTTGCAAGTAACTCACAA
Organism: Felis catus; assembly: GCF_018350175.1. Taxonomy (NCBI): domain Eukaryota; kingdom Metazoa; phylum Chordata; class Mammalia; order Carnivora; family Felidae; genus Felis; species Felis catus. The sequence continues at coordinate 38,877,504 of NC_058385.1, read as the reverse complement.
AGTGTCTTGGCCGTCAGTTTTGGACTAAATGTGAACCTTTGGGGGTTGAAATTCATTTATTCCTGGCAAAATGTGACTTCCTGCTTCTAAGAATAAAGGCTTGAAAAGACTTATTAAAGGAAGGCTCCAGAAAGACTTCTTAAACTTCAAACAGGTCTTACAAAACAACATTCTGATGAGTTAAGTGCACATGAATTAGAAGCATATGTATTATATTTCCCTTAAAATACACATGGGTTTAAAAATTAAGGGGAGGGGGGGAGACTCTTGGCAAAAATCTATTTTAGGTTTGTCTAAATCCAAACCATTTGAAAAGTAATTCTGAGGAATGGGACAAAAGACAGATTAAAATTCTTAAACACTTTTGGGCATTGAATATGTTTAATTTTTTTCTTTTTAATGATTTAAGCTTCCTTGAATAAGAAATGCTGTATTTGTTTAAATTTCTCCTAAAATGAAGGAAAACTGCCTGGGAGTAATATCCATCTTTTAGAAACTCCAAATGCCTGGGGAAAGGCTTGAAGATCTTGACAATCTTAAATCAAGGCCAGAACTGCTTAGAAGAAAAATAAGACTATTCAAGGGAGTTGTGATTTTTGTCCTGTTTTGTCACTCTTGTTCTTCCATACCCGTGTTTCTTTATCTCTTACATTGGTGATGTCATGGGATCTTTCTCTTCCAAAGGCACACAGGTACATGCACGGAGGACACACTGAAAATTAACTAGATAATGCTTGTCAACGGTGTGAGTGAAGGAAGGAAGGAAGGAAGGAAGGAAGGAAGGAAGGAAGGAAGAAAGAAAGACATCGATCTTGAATGTCCTATACTTAAGTCAGGCATGATGCTATAGTCCACAGTTAAATGGAATGACAACAAAACATGGATGGTTTCTAAGTGATTGGTTGAGGTTGATATGAACCTAGAAAGACTGGACCAGGATTAAAAATTTGGTAAGTCCTATAAGGAAGAGACCGATCTTGTTCTTGAAATATTCTTTTGAAATAAATACCAAAATCTGAGTATCTAAGCGAGTCATAGAAATATCTGGTCATTGAAAATGCACCACAATGTGACTATTATAGGAAGGGAATTAAAACAAAGTCAAAAACCCCAAAGTGGAACGGACTTGAAAAAGTCATTTGAAGAAGGGATACTATAGTTCAGAGCACTCGGGAACCATAAAAATGTCACGTTCATTCTCCTGGGCTTTTGTTTGTGTAGTTGATTGATTGTTTTTGTTTGTATTCATTTGTTTTTGTTTTTTGTGTTTTTGTTTTTTTGTTTGATGAAGAGGTAAGTAAAAGTTGAACAAAGACAAACCAGTGCTTAGGAAGGTAGGTATAACATTAGTCAATCCATCTAAATAAGTATTTATTAAGCACCTGTGTTATTCCCAGAATTATGCCCAGTATCTGGTTAAGAAGATGAATGAAAAATTGGCTTGAATCTCAAGGTACCCCGAATCTACAGTGGATTCAAACATTGCATCTACCATTAATATTACCTGTATGACCTTGAGCAATTTATATAACCTATTTAAGGCTCAGCATCCATGTCTATAAAATGGGATACTGTTATATTTCCTACAGATATGTTGAGTATTAGTGCAGTTCTGGGCTTAATATACAGCTAAAATAATGTTGTCTCTTGTTAGTGTTATGAATATAATACTCTGAAAGAACCAAGAGAGGATGGTTGTGTTCTGGGGTGGAGGTAAGTGAAGAAATAAATTCCTTTGAGCTAAGCGTTTGGATCCATTTGGTTTGACTCTGAAACAAACCACCTCAAAACATAGTGGCTTAAAATAATATTTATTATACTTTACAAATCTGTGGTTTTGCTATGTGACTCTTCTAGCCTGGGCTGACTTGGCTGGCGATGGAGATCTGAAATGGCCTCATTCCTATGTCTGGGGCCATAGTTGCCTTAGTTGGGGCTTGAGATGCCTGTGGGGTTTGGGACAGCTGGGGAATGGCCAAAACCTCTCTAAGGTGGACTCTCTTCATCCAATAGTCTAGCTTGGGCTGATTCATGTGGGGAAAGGGCTCCCAGAAGAAAGAGACAGTGAGTTCCAATACACAAGCCCTCTGTTTGCACTATTTGTTGGTAATCTATTGGTCAAAGCAAGTCATATAGCTAAGACCAGATTCAAGCAATGGAGAAACAGGGGTGCTTAGGTGGCTCAGTCAGTTAAGCGTCTGACTTCAGCTCAGGTCATAATCTCACTGCTTTTGAGTTCAAGACCTGCATCGGGCTTTGTGCTGACACCTCAGAGCCTGGAGTCTGCTTTGAATTCTGTGTCTCCCTCTCTCTCTGCCCCTCCCCCACACATGCTCGCTCGCTCTCTCTCTCTCTCTCTCTCGAATAGATAAACATTAAAAAAAGAAATGGAGAAATAAATTCCATTCTTTTTTTTTTTTTAATTTATGTATTTATTTTTGAGAGAGACAGAGAACCAGCAGGGGAGGGGCAGAGAGAGAGGGGTACAGAAGATCTGAAGTGGTCTCTGTATTGACAGCAGAGAGCCTGATGCAGGGCTCAAATTCACAAACTGAGATCATGACCTGAACCCAAGTAGGATGCTTAACTGACTGGGTCACCCAGATGCCCCTGATGTCATTCCTGATGGGAGAAATAGCAAAGTCACATGGCAAAGGGACATGCTTACAGAGAGGTGTGAATACCTGGGAACCCATTACCGCAATAATCCATCAAGACCTATAAGAAAAGCTCTTGAACTTTCGTGTGCATAAGAATCACGAGAGATGCTGATATGACAGATTTGCCTGGTTTCAGTATTGACAAAAATGATCATTAGATCCTGGACAAAGTGATTTTTGTTATGTTTGTGTGTATCTGCATTGAAGAGTGCAAAGGATAAATTCCAAATTGAGAACCTAGTTGAGTAGAGAAGCTCCCAGGTGCTTCATTTTAGTGCTTATAAAGCACATGGAAGTGGTGGCAGTAGTTGTCCATGTGGAGCAAGGAGCCACTAGGTCTAGGGAGACCCAAATAGTTCCCAGGCATTTGTGTCCCCCACCTCCATTCTGAGATAATTAACTATAAAAATGAAAAAGCTGTGGTTGCAAGCCCAACGGTATGTATGTGTGTGATCAGACTGTACGTGTGTATCTGAGACCAGCCAATGGCATGAACAATTGCTTATCTGCTGTGACACAGTGCCAAGGTGGAACCAGTCATCACACGTGCCCAGAAAAGAACGTGTATAGGTGTTCGTTACAAATTAAAATTCTGAATAAAAACGGACTTTTCCCCTAAATTACTTAATTCCAACGCTTTAGGTAATTCTGACCACACTTGGAGAAACTCTGCTTTCCAGTGTGAGTAGCAGTTCTCTAGGTGAGAAGGAAGGAGGGGCATCCCACAAGGAGAGACTAGGATAAAGCATGAATGAATAAAATGATAAAGATGGTGAACAGCATGCCCCCTTCACCCCAACGAAGACATGGAGGGAAAGGGGAAGGTGGATGAAAAAAGGAAAGGGGGAGAAGAGGAGAGCAAGGAAGTTGAGGAAAGTTGGAGGGTGGACTGACTTCTGGAATGGAAACCAGACTAGCCATAATTGTGGAGACTTGTGGAAGGAATCAAACTTGAGGTTATAAAATTGGACCTGTAAACAGGGACAGTTGTAAATACGTGGCCTATTATAGAATAGTCTTTCTATATTAATTCAACTAAAAGAGTTAGCTGTGTTCTTCCAAGAGTCAGGAATTCAGCTGCCTAGTCTCTACTGGAAGTCATACATTGAGGGCCTTCTACTTATTCACGTGTAGAAACCCCAGGGTGTAATCAATGCTCTCAATCACTAAGAAACCATTCGTGTTTTGTTGTGACTTGGACTGGAATAGATCGATAGCTCCCTAGCATGTTCATTATGTTTAATATTTTATGCATACATAAGATGATTGATCATCTAAACTGTTTGGATGTGATTACTCATCTTCAGTTCTGCTCACGGCCTGCTTGTTTGCAAAAGGGCTTTGTTATTAAGAAGCAATAATGAAGTACTCTAGGTTTATTTTCAGCCATAAAGATAAGATCCATTCAATCCTCAAGAGTTTTGAAGATGCTGAAGGTAGTAAATATCCCTGATGGTCTATAATACATGAATTTCCATGCTTGAGATATTCTAACATAATAGTTTCGGTAACATTCTAATACTCTGTAAGTGTTCACTTGTGGGTTTCTAGAAGACATAAACCAGAGAAATAAATTGGACCTAAATTAAAATTGTTTGGTTTACCAATTTCTTTTTTATTCCACAAAGAGTTAGAAAATATCTCTCATTGTCATAAGCCTGTGATATTCCCATTTAATTTAGAAATTCCCTCCATAGCACTTCTCTGCTTCTAACTCCTCTGTTTTATCCTTAGGACTACAGTGTTTGGACTGTTCGGTTTGGCCAGGTGGTCTTGGAAGTTGTTTAAATGCCTTGTCCCAAGCTGAGGCTTATCGTCTCTTCTTAAGTGGGTTTCTGGACATCCCTAACACTGTGGCTTTACAATTTCCTCATTCCCCTTGGCTGTTGAGGATGAGTATTTCATAAATACCTTTCTGATCACATGCTTAGTTCCTCAATGCATTCCAAATCCCATGGTTTTCTTTGAATTCCTATTGTCACTAGTCTACCTGAAATTTTTCTCTTCTTGAGCTAATTGCAATTTAATAGGCTCTGTGAGCTGTTCTCATGGCATCCTGTTTATCTGTCTAATACATTCAGCCTCTTGATTCATGTATTTCTTCAGTAAGCATTTACTACGTACTGCGCTGCTCTAAACCCAACAGATAAAGCTGCGAACAAGACAGCGATATAAATCTCTGCCTTCTTGGAACTTATGTTCTACTAAGGGAGGCAGAAAATGAAGAAGATAAATATGTAAAAGTTATGGACTGTTATAGTAATAAGTGCTAAGGGGGAACAATAAGACAGTGAAAGGGGATATGAACTGTTAGGTGGGGGGCCAAAATTAGAGATAAGGTGACTGGAGAAAGACTTAGTAGGAGAGGAATTTTGAGAAAAACCTGAAGGAAAGAGGGAGCTAGCCGTAATGTAGTTAGGGTAACTATAGATGCTATAACATACAAATCCCCAAAACTCATTGGTTTAATTTTTCAAAAACGTGTGTTTCTTATTCACATAACAGTTCAATGCAGGGAGGTGCACTGGCTTCCATGTGGTGATTTAGGGCATGGATTTGACATCTACTACCTAATGTCAAGCCAAACTTCATAGATTAAAGGGACAGTCATCCACATGACTACTTTCGCCTGCAACAAGTTTGCAAGTCTCTAGGCCACACTTACTTCTGATCAGCTGGCTACAAATTCAGGGGTTCTCACTATCCCTCTTAGGTTCAATAATTCACTAGAACAACTCAGCAGCACACAGGAAAGTACTATACTTAAAATTACAGTTTTATTATCACGAAAGGATATAAATTTAAAGCAGCCAAAGGAAAACATGCATAAGGTAAGATCTGGGAGGGTCTCGGCATAATGATGACTGACACTTCAGAGTATTGCCAAGTAGGGATGCTCCCCCTCTCCTTGAGGCCCGTAGTTTCGATTGGGATTTCATTATGTCAGCATTATATATTGAACCATTGGTCATGTTCTTCAACCTCTCCACCTCCTTCCCTCCATGGAGGTTGAACTAATATCGCATGGCTCAAAGCCCAAACACTTTAAATACATGGTTGGTATTTCTGGCATGACCAGCCCCCATCGTTTCACTAGTGTAAGCTAGGGCCCAACCCCAAATAACAAAGATGCTCCTATCACTCTGGAAATTCCAAAGGTTCAGAGCCTACCTCCTAGGAACCAAGAACAAAAGCCAACCAAATTCCTTATTACGCAAGTTCCTTCCATTGCACGCCTGCTATCATCAACATGTGGTCCAGGTTGCCACAGAAGAAGAAAGAGAGGGAGGAAATCATACCCTTGCTTAGGCCTAGAGTGACACAGATCACTCTAAGCCACACAGTCACAGCTAGATGCAAAAAGGTCTGGGAAAGGCAGTCCTTGGCTAATGGCAGTTTTCCAGCAATTGTTCTCACTACCAAAGGGATGAAGAGTGTTTGGTGTCAGTTAATCACCTCTGTCATGCTTGTCATGTGGTTGCCCGGGGGTAAGGGCACAGAGTTCCATCCCCAGTGCTGCTCATGTCTTTTGTAGAACAGCTTTCCAGGTGCATTCTCTTTTCACTTGGATTATTTCCAGTGATAAATCTGTTTTAATCCTTATTTTGTTCCTCTGTCCATAATTTGTTGGGATGTACTGAAGACTTTCTCTCTTTACTGTTTTGTAATATTTGATGATGACGATGTACCTTAGTATAATTTCCTCATGTTTTTCATGCTTGCAACTGCAGATTTATGGTTTTCACCCGGGTTTGGAAAAATCACTGATTTTCGCTTTGAATATTTTTCCTGTTCCCCCACCCCTAAATCAGAGAATCCTATTACACAATTGTTAAGGCACTTGATGTTATCCCATAGCCCACTGATGCTATGATTTTTGTTATTGTTTGTTTTTGACATTTTTTTCTCTCTGTGTTTAATGCTGTTGTGTTTTCAAGTTTGCTATGTTTTTCTTCTCGAATGTCTAACTTACTCTTAATCACATCCAGCATACTTTATTTTATCTTATATGTTGTAGTTTCTATTTTTTAGAAGTTCAGTTTGAATCTTTAAAAATATCTTAGACACCTTTACTTAGCTCACTCAAGTTTTGCTGTAGCTTATTGAATATATGCAATAGTTTTGGGAAAAAAAAACTTTTAAAAGTCCTACTCTTCTAATACTACTATCCATATCAGTTCTAGATCAGTTTGGGTTAGTTGCTTTTAATCCTCATCATGGGTCGCACTCTCTTGCTTCCTTGCATGTCTAGTAATCTTTGATCGGACACCCAGCCTGGTAAATTCTGTTTTGTTATGTTCTGGATATTATGTATTCTTCTTTTTTAATTTAAAAATATTTTTTAATGTTTATTTATTTTTGAGAGACAGAAAGAGAGTGAGCAGGGGACGTACAGAGAGAGAGGGAGACACCGAATCTGAAGCAGGCTCCAGGCTCTGAGACATCAGTGAAGAGCCTGACATGGGACTCAAACTCACAAACTGTGAGATCACGACCTGAGCTGAAGTGTGATGCCTAATTGACTGAGCCACCCAAGCACCCCTTAGAAACTTTCTTGAGCTTTGTTGTAAGTTGTAGTTAAGTTCTTGGAATCGGATTGAACTTTACAAATCTCTCTTTTAAGATTTCTGCTGTGTTTTATCTAAGCTAATTATTACCCTCTTTCTGAGTTCTCCACTCAATACACCGTGAATTTTCTACCCTGGTTATTGGGCATAGGCACTATTCCCAGCCTTCTGTGAGCTTTAGGAACTGTCTGTTTCTAATTCTTTCAGGTGGTCCTTTTGAATACCTCAAGTATTTTCCCCAGTGCACATGCTTATCAATATTCTGGTGATACCCTAAGGAGACCTTTACAGACCTCCAGGGTTCTCTCTGTGTACAGATCTCTACTCTTCAGTACCCTGCTTTGTCTCAACTCAAGATGTGTTCCAGCCTTCATATAGGTTTTCATTCTGTTTGCCATGGCCTGGAAATTCTTTCAAGACATAGTGTGTTTTTGTTATCAGCTGGGATAGTTAGAAGATTCAATCTTTTTTTTTTCCTGTCTCTCATGAATTATTATCCTTTGCTGCCTAATGTTCAATAGCTTAAAAATGGCTATTTCATATTTTTGTCTGTTTTTTTCCCTTCATTTCAGGTAGGGGGGTACATCTGTTACCTAGTACTCCATCTTGGTTAGACGTGGAAGTTGGCAGTGTGGTTTTGATTTATGTTTCGTTTTGCATTTGTGCTCACTTTTAAAAAATATTATACTAAGGCCATAATTATAATAAATATTTTCCAAAGGGAAAGGGGGTCTTAGGTTTAAGAGGAATGTTTTCTTGAATAGTTAAGAATTATCTGTCCTCCAAAGGAATTAATTCTTTGGAGACATCTAATCACTCATTTGTGTTTTATCTCCTTTCAATCTATCACTATTTTCTGAGTCTATTTTGAATTTTACCTGTTCAATATATAAAATTAGTTTTTAATTCACTAAAAGCAGAGTCCATTATGTATATACTACCCAATGTTTCCTTTCTTCTGTGTACTTTTTTTTAATTTTGGTAGATTTGGGCACTTCATTAGTTTAAAAAATTATAAAATGTGGTTTTAATATGTTTTTTTGTATAATGCTTTCAGATGTTCATAAATAACAGTATTTTACTGGGCAAGAATCAAACAAGCAACCAAAAAAGAGCCATGAAATCTTTGTCTTGAGGCAACCATCCTTCCAACGATTTCTTAAAGAGAACTGGTGAAAGCAGTTTGGAAGAGATTGACCTACTAGAGTGTTTATGTAAGCATATTGTTGCTTTGATGAAAGACCATGGGAAGCTGACTTCTCAGAACTTCGACATTCAGAGACTCAGAGGGTTAAGAATGTGACAACGTAGGAATTTTGGGTCTCACCAAACTTCAAGGTGCTTTTTAGCCATAGTCTGGGAGTTGTCACTTCAGCAGCTTTATGGAAAGAAAGGCATTGTTTTTGCTTCATTTGCCATCTGGAGTAAAGCTCTACAGGCATTCTGACCAAATAGGTCATCATGAGGGAGAGAGAGAACAAGCGTTTGCAGAAATTCTGGGAAAAGCTAATAATATACGAAAAAAGCTGAACACCAGCACGATAGGCTGGGACAAACTTTAACGAGAAAAAGAAAGAGAAAGAAAGAAAGAAAGAAAGAAAGAAAGAAAGAAAGAAAGAAAGAAAGAAAGAGAGGGAGAGAGGGAGGGAGGGAGGGAGGGAGGGAGGAAAGCAAAGAGGGAGAAGGAAGGAGGGAAGAGCCCAGAGCTGTGGAGACTGGATAAGCAAAAAAAAAAAAAAAAAAAAAAAAAAAAAAAAAAACCGAAAAAAAAAAAAAAAAACCCAACCAAGTTGGCATGCTGCCCAGAGAAACAGTTTAGCAATTGAAGTGGAACTTCGGCTCTAATCCCCAATCTTCAGGCTCCCTCAAGCCCACTCTAAGAGAAAAAGAGGGGGAACACAGATGACTGGAGAGCCTCCTCTTTCCAGTGGGGAGAAGAAAAAAACAATCCACAATTTCTTTTTTCAGGGAACCATGGCCTTTTAGAGTCTATTAAGCCATGAACCTTAGGGTTAGTAAAGAGGTTTTCTTCACCTCACGGAGGGGTTCATTTCTCACATTTTTGTTTTTGACTATTTACTACCACACTACAGAAGTGTTTGAGATCTTTTCCTTCTCAATCTCTGCCTCATTTCCATTCGAGACTCTACAGTTTGCCTTCCCCCAGTGCATACAATTATCACCTCTCCATTCTAATTAGCTCCCAAGCTGCCTATATTGTCGCCCCCACTTTTATGATATTGGCTCCATATATTTTGATCTCTTAATTGGCTTTTGATTCATCCCATTTTACGAACAGTTGCCAAGTGCTTTTTTTTTTTTTATTTTTTTTTATTTTTTTATACACTTTCAGGGCTGCTTTATTGGGTGCTTTTTTTTTTTTTTTTTTTTTTTAGTATGTCCTTTTTCAAATCTAGTTTCCTACTCAACAGAGCTCAAATCTGCTCTTGCTGGCATCGCATTTAATCTATGGGGAAAAAAAACACACACACAAAACTTTACTAAGTTCTTGTTTGTTTGTTTGTTTGTTTGTTTGTTTGTTTTTAGCTCTAATGGTGCACAACTCACTGCCAGATCCGTTTTTGAAAGGATTTATTATTTTTCACTTGATATTCCTGGACTTTGTCAGTGATGACAATCGCTTTCTATTGAGGCTAGGAAACTTCTCCCTTGCACATCACATTTGTGATCGTGTGTAATGTCTTGAAGACTGGAGGAGGCAGACATCTGAAAAGTGTGATTTCTTGACAGACTGTTTATGTACTAATGTGCAAAATTTCCCAAAAATCTGCTCTGCCATTTCTGTTGCCCATGGGGTTGAGAAATCGAACAGCTCCGTATGTTGGTGGTTGTCTCATCACGTTGCCTTGCTTGTCTGTTCCCATTCACTGTCACTCAGTAAAATAGTCCATCAAAGTTTCTAAAAATGTAAAAATAGTTCTCTTCCTTATGATTTTTATAATGTTTTAAAGTTAAATTACTCCTGCCAGTTCATTGCACATAGCAGGGATTTATATTGACACATTTCAGTGTTTAAATAAGAAGTAAATATAGTAGTTAAAAGTGAGAGGAATAAATATGAAAATATACAACACTTAAAGCTTTACCATTGTGATAATACCCGTTGCAATCTTTAGTTTGTTATAGTTCGCATGTTACTTTTAACTACTCAAATTCTGAGTTTAAGGGCACTGATTAAAATGAAATGAGTGATTCTGTTGTAAGGTGTCATGAGGAAAAAAAAAACTGCTTTTAAGTCACTTGGCGTGGACAGCATTAGGCGCTAAAGAAACCTGTGTGAATCGTCTGAAATTGGAAAGTTTGGGCCAACAATAAACAGGTGGCTTTTCTGGGTAAGTCACTAATTCAGCCAAGCTGCTTAAATATTTTATCCCTCAGTTGCCTCATCTGAAAATCTTTACCCACATGATTGTGGTAAGGATTGGATATGCCTGCCACATAGGAAGTGCCCAGTAAATGCTACTTTTAATTATTATTTGGTTGAATGGATTGAGTCAGATTACACTTAAATCTTAAACAAGTACATTTTGTCTAGGACACTGTAGGAAGTGTTATGTTAAGCTTTGCAGTGTCCACATTTTTCACTTGCATTCTTGACTATGTGTAGGGTGGTCATATTGGGTGAGAGAAGCAGGTTGTGATCTGAGTACCTCCCTCAGTTTCCTTCCTCATACAGCTGTAATCACATTAACGTCATGAATAGGTAAACTGATCACAGGAAAGAAGGCCAGGAAGAGCCTTAGGAGGGGGACACGAGTTGGTCCAATGAGACCTGGGGTTTCTTCATTGTGCCTGGTCAACTATGGAAGAAAAAGAAGGGGACAGGAGACTGCAAAGGGTGATGTGAGATTAGGAAAAATTGAAGGACACCGATGAAAACCTAACTTACCTATTCCGCCATATATGATGATCCCTATTAGACTTTTTCTCACGGATAGTTTTATAGTTTAGGAAGAATTGACTGACAACACTTTGTTCTAGGAGCATCAAGGACTTATTTTATGAATGCTAAACATTTGCCAGATGTAGTGATAAATATGTTACATCTATAGTCTTATTTAATTATTAAAACTATGACAGAGATCGTCTCATCCCTGTTTTACAGGTAAGGAAACTGAGGTTCCGAGAATTTAGAGTTTTCCAAAGTTGGACAAGTGGTAAATGGAAGAAATATGTTTGAAGCCAGTTATACCTGATCTTAACGTGCCCATGTTAGTGGTCTTTGCTCTTCCCATTAGGCTATACTACCTCTCTTTTATCATATTCCAATCTTTGAGCTATTGGAAGTTGGCTTCATCCCTGAGTTGGTAAGCATCTCTCTTTTATCAAATTCCAATCTTTGAGCTATTGGAAGTTGGCTTCATCCCTGAGTTGGTAAGCATCTCATGATGTGTCTTTTGGTTTCATGGGCAACCAAATAGTTATTGATGTGTAATTTGCATATCTACCCCATGGCACCATCGGTCATCTCGGACATTCTGGGGTCAGACTCGCACTTGTGGTTCCAGTGTCCTGTGGATACACATAATTAGAGGAATTGGGGATGGTGTCATGATTTCCAAGTACCTGAACGATGAATTCTGCAGCTCTCTTAGAAGCTTCCCACAGGCATTAGAGCTCTGACCTTAAGCCAATAGAGACTCAGCGTTCCTTGCTCACCTCAGAGAAAAGCAAGATTAAGCCAGAGGAGATAGTGAGGAGAAGCTGCTGTGTGGAGTTGCTGTATAGTGCCTCACAGCCTTGCTTCTCTCAAATAACAGAGGAAGATTAAACACAAAATGAACTTTGTGGGCCATTGACACCACAGGTCATTCCGTGTGAGCCACCTTCCTGGAAGAAGTGTTCTTGATCTACTGGCTCACTAGGGATTATTGTTCATGAACACCGGGGAGAACAAGTACTTCAAAAGAGCCACCAAATAGGAGCTGCACTGGGAACTGTAAAGACCAGAAGCCTCTGGGCAGAGGAGACAGAGCAGAGAACGTCCTCTGATAGTATTAGTCGCAGGAAGCTGCCGTTAGCCCCCAGCCTGCAAGTGCCCCCAAGGAAAGTGGCCTAGAGGAAGTGCCCAGTGGGGACAGTTGTTGGGAGCCTACCCACAGCTTGCTCTATTGTTAGAGTCAGCCATGGCAAGTGTAGACAGATCATGCGGCTGAGGAGGCCATGTCCAGCCCTCTCAGCTGTCTCAAAATATCTACCTTAGTAAGACAATGTGAATGTCCACCGAGATTTACTTCCATTCAGGAGAGATGAGGATTACTGGTTGCGTTTCATGGCTGCCATAGCAAATTACCACATACCTAGTGGTACCACAAACAACACAAATTTATTGTCTTCCAGTTCTGCAGCTTGGAAGCCTGACTCAGGTCTCATCGACTAAAATCAAGGTGTTGGCAGAGCTATTTTTTTCCGGAGGCTCTAGGGGAGAATCCATGCCCTTGCCTTTTCCAGCTTCTAGAGACTGCCTGCAGTTGTCGGCTCCCTTCCTCCATATTCATAGCCAAAGATATCAGGTCAGGTGCTTCTCAGACCACATCGCCCTGACCTTCTTCGTTAGCCACATCTTGCTGTCACTCTGTCACTCTGACTCCCTCATTTAATCATAAGGATGCTTGTGATTATATCGAGCCACTTAGATAATCCAGAATAATCTCCTTATCTTAAGGTCTGCTGACTAGCAACCTAAATTCTATCTGAAATCTTAATTCCCCTTTGCCATGTAACCCAACATATTCACAGATTCGGGGGAGCAGAATGTAGGCATCTTTGGGTAGCCATTATTCTGCATACCACAGCAGTCTTTCACTGCAGATCTCATTGAAAAGAGAGAAGAAATTTCCACTGAGAAAAGTTGTAAAAGAACCAGAAATTCTGTCTGAATGCTACAGCCAACTCTAGAGACTTCCAAATAGTGACATATGCTAGACATGTTTCGGGCAGTATAAAGAGAAATGAATCTGCCCTCAAAGAGCCTGAAGGGAGTGGGTGGGAATAGAACTCTAATCACAGAACCCCACAAAAAATGTTAAATTTCGATTGTGATAAATGTTGCAGTGATGACGTATGTGATGTGTAAAAGAGGGAGCAGTGACTCACTTAGGAAAAGCTTCTCCAAGGAAGTGCTGATCAAGGTTAGATATCACAAGTGAGTTTAACTAGGTGAGAAAAAAAGTGGGGAGGGGGTAGAGGATGATAACAGCCCTGGTCAAGGCGGGCCCAGGATTGAACAGAAGAGGGTATGAAGTGTATCAGGGGTGCTGTGCATGAGAACGCTGGAGAAGAAGGCAGAGCCAGACCATGTGAGACAGGGCAACCACCTTCACTACTTCAACCTTACCTTAAACTCAGTGGAGTGTCTCTGAAGGTTGTTAAACAGCAGTCTGAAATGGAGTATGTGCACATGATGATATTTGCCTTCTGCAAGAGTTTTCTGGCCATACTTTGATGAATGAATTGGGAAGGGTGTGCCAGCAGGAGGAAGCTGAGGGCAGACAGAGGGATCAGGTGGGAGCCTATGACCCGGTCCTGATGAGAGATGGTTGCGGTCATGTAAATGGGGGGAAAAAGGACACATGAAGGGTTATGTCAGAGGTAAAATCATCAGGACCAAAGGAAGGATTCGATATGGGGAAACAGTGGAGAGTATGCTGAATATGATTTCCAGTCACCTGCTTGTAGGATTTGGTCAGCCAGTTCTTCATTCGGGATTTTCCATGGTTGTTTTATCTCTAGAGCCTTGATTCACCTGAGCGTTCATCTGTCCACCTTCCCAGCCCATCACCTGTGTCTGTCTCTACTGCCTTGTTTTGTCCTAGGGTTGGGTTACCTCCTGGCCTTTAATGTTGGCCTCCGCTTGCTTTCTCATAAAAGACCACAATTGATCTTTCTTTGACAAATTCTTGGGACTCCTACTAATATTTGTTCTTTCTGCTGACTCAACCCAGCAGGCTTTTGATACAGAAAGCACTTGTCTGGTGGTGACAGAATATCTTTTTGGGGCCTTACTCTTGCAGATCTTGCCTTGTTTCCAGTTTGATTTTGCACACTGCCTTTGAACCTTTACAGGCAAACTATCGTCACTGTTTCTGTATCCAGGTATGAGTCTTGAGTGCAGACCCCATCACCACCCAACTGGCCTTGATTTTTTACAGTGTTCAGTGTTATACTATCTCTCCTTCCTCTTCCCCAAGGACAGGCAGGCCCAGGTGATTTGGTTTTCTAATTGCCATTTAAGTATTACATCATTGCTCGTCACACTGCTGTGATGTTATATGGTCTGATGATGACAATTCCTAGAGTAAGTTTGTCTGCATGTGGGCTCTAAGAATTAACATCTTAGTGTATAATATTCTCAAAATAGCCACTCAAGGACATCCAATTGTCCTTGTGGCTTCAAAGAACTTCATAGATTCACTGAATAACAAACAACCGAATTCACAGTGACATCATTGGTATTGGTTGTGCTAATCACCTTATAAACGTTATTCTTTATCCTGCAACGACTCTGAAAAACAGGTATTATATCTATTTTACAAGCGAAAAACCAGAGGCTCATAGCAGTTCAATAAATTATAGCAGCTAAACAACTTAGAGCAAGGCAAATTACTTTCCCCAAGTTGTATATTCATAACTGATACACCTGACACAAAAAGACTGTGTCTTTACCTTTACAGTGGTCTTCTTTCTCCTAGGCTATATTTATGCCTTTGAGTGAGTAAGTTCAAAACTATTTTGCAACCCTTTCCCCCTTCCTGAAATCCTCAGCTCCTTTGGGATCAGAGGAGTAGTTGACCTGGACCATGCACCTGAATGGGCCTATTATGTCGGTAGCATTTTTAGCACCCATTCTTTAAACACTGCAGCACGTTGGTAGACCTGTGGCTGCTCGATCCAGACTTTGGAAGTGGTTGTTGGTACCCTCATGGCACCAGGAAACTGCTCTTACTTCTTAACTTCCAAATTAATAGCCCTGGGCTTTCAGGCCCCTTCCCTGAGATCTACTTACTCCATGGGCGGTTCCATCCAAGAAAGCCTCACATGTGGAGCTGCCGAGTGATCTTGGAGTAATACCGCTTCTCTGATCGCAGCAGTCGTATTATTGTGCTTTGCATTTTTGTTTAAATTGATTACTTCCCAGGTTTGTCTTCAGACCTGCTGAGTGAACATGTTTCTGATTACCTCCCCCTAGATTGATTTGTTGCACTTTTCTAAATGGAATCTAATTTTCCTCTTTTCTCCCTGTATTTGTAATCTCATTAGATCCATTTGTATTAATTCTTAGTCTCCTGGTGTGTGCAACAGCTTCCAAATTTGTAACATCTGCAAATTTTATTAACATGCTGTGTGCTCTGTCTTTCACATCATTAATGCTCACCATCAATAATCCAGATGTTAGAGAAGACAGGAGCTTCACGCCGACCCCTGTGGCCCTCACAAGAGATCGCTCTGCACTCCCAACATGGCTGTTTGTCATCACCTTTTATTTATGATCGTTCTGCCAAACTGACACTCGTGTGATCACATTTTCTCCAAATCTAATGGTCATTTGAAAATAAATTTGCAAAGGTTTATCTCACATTTAAAGGCTAACAATATTGTTTTTGGCACACTCTTGCCTTTTGTGTACAAGTTATAATTAAGAAGGTTCTAACTCTGTGAAAGCCCTTTAAAAAAAATCCACGATAAGAAAACATTTATGTAGCATTTCCTTATTCCTGGACTTTCTCGTTGCCACTGAAAGTCATTTTGCAATTACCCACTGATTTGGATCAAGTGCATTATTTTTTCATTAGGAAAAGAAAATGAATATTTATTGGACATCAATGTGCAAAATATGTGGATCCTTAAATTCAGATGAATGAGAGCTGAAATTTCTAGTTGAATTCACTGGCAAGTTACACCTTTATTGTTTTCATACTGTCTTGTTTCAATTTCTCTTTGCAAATGATCTTTAATGGCTTTAAAATACTTTTGTAGAACAATTATTCTGTTGTTGGCGTATGGTTATGGTAACATTATTCTTTTCACTTTAATGAAATCTATTATTTTATTTTAAAAATTTTTCAAAAAATTTTAATGTTTATTATTTATTTTTGAGAGAGAAAGACAGAGTGTGAGCAGGGGAGGGGAAGAGAGAGACAGGGAGACACAGAATCCAAAGCAGGCTCCAGGCTCCGAGCTGTCAGCACAGAGCCTGACACGGGGCTCCAACTCATGAACCGTGAGATCATGACCTGAGCTGAAGCTGGATGCTTAACCAACTGAGCCACCCTGGCGCCCCAATTATTTAAAAATTTTTACGTTTATTTCTTATTTTGAGAGAGAGAGAGAGACTGGGGGAGGGGTAGAGAGAGAGGGAGAAAGAAAGAATCCCAAGTAAGCTCCACATTCAATACAGAGCCCCACATGGGGACACAGTCTTATAAGCTGTGAGATCATGGCCTGAGCCAAAATCAGGAGTCCCATGCTTAACCGACTGAGCCACCCAGGCACCCTAAATGAGATCTATTTTTAATGGTCTCTTTAGTGATTCTCATGAGGAAGCTCTCTTCTTATTTAAAGCTCTAATGCTGCCCTGTGCCTTTCTCCATCCCTCTTTTGCAACCTTTCTCATGGTCTTTGTGTTTTATCTCACTTTCGGAATTGATCATTTTGGGGGCCTCATTCTCCTTAATTCTAGGGCACACAGAAACCTACTGATTGCATTCATATTCATAAAAAAAAGCAGTGCCATGTTCTGAGGGAGTTTTACTCATAATTCATCAAAATTTTTCATAACATATTTGAAGAACATGTAAGTAATTTAAAATAGCAGGCACTAATCAGAGAAAACTATTAATATATTACTAATGATTATATTTTATATGCAAATAGTTCTATTCTTCCAGTATAAATGCACATAGTTTAACTTTTTTCACATGAGGTCTTGAGGTAGATTACACGTAAGAATGACCAATTCCATTCTAAATGGGAGGAAAATTGAACGAACAGAATTCTGCTTGTTTATCCGAAGTCTTGCCTGTGTGGAATTGAAGAGAAAGCTGGAGGTACATAGTATGTATGCTCACGAGTAAAAGTTATAACTAAAATTCATACTATTAGAAGCTATTTTAACTGATTTTTTTTTCTTGCTGAAGAATGACAATAAATAAAGATATTGAGGTAATAGTAGGATCGAGGTCTATTTAATTTGGAGATGCATGTGATACAAATTGAACATTACTAGTATTGCCTAACTAAATAAGGGTTAACTTTTCTGCTGTGAAAGTAGGCAATTTGAGGCTGGTGCATCTGCTCAGGTAATTAAAGAAGAACCCAAGACTCTCCCAACTTCCTGCTCCGTCACCTTTACCGAGAGGGTTTGGTGCTCATAGTCACAGGACAGCTGCTTTTCTTCCAAGCATCCTCTCTGTATTCCAGAAGAAAAAGGAGAGAGCAAGGGGGTAAACAAAGCGTAGCTGGTGATGTCATCTTTGATCAGAAACACAACAGCTTTTCCTAAACTTCCACCCAGTGGACTTTTGTTTGCCCCTCTGTAGCTGCAAGAGAGTCCCTGCTGTGAGTATTTTTAACACCCTGAACAAAATCAAGGTTTGGTTAAGAAAGTAAGATAGAGAATGGATTTGGAATGCAAGTAAAGTCTGCCACAAGGCCAAGGGCATGGCAAACATCTGCCTATGTGACTTCTGCCCCTGAGGCCCAAGGAAACCTAGCTACTTCTATGAATGTTCCACTCATCTGTCCTAGTGAAATATTATCATGTCTGACACCACACACTCAGTGTGTATGTAAGGGAGTCATTATTCCGAACTAACATTCTGAGATACCAATAGCTTATGCACGAGGCAGTGCAAACCTCTTACTGCATAGAACTGGAACCAGCTTTCTGGACCTTCTAAAGGAAACTTTAGAGGAGGACCTTGATAGCTACCTGCACCAAAGTAAACGGGGCTTGAGTTGTCTAGAAGAAGAGTACAAAAACAGATTTATCCAGAAAGCATCTAGAAATGGAAAGAGCTCCGCCCCAACCCCTCGCAGGTTCAGGACGTAGTATTACACAGGGCTTAGGGCGTGGGGGGCCTTGGGGTAAAAGCCAGTTCTGTCATTAACTAGCTCTGAGTTTAGCAAGTTAATTAACCTCTATGAGCCTCTATTTCATGATCTCTAAAGTGGAATAAAGATAATAACTCTGACGTTAAAGGGTTGTTTGGGCGATGAAAAGACATAACGTATGTAAACTGTTTGAGACAAAGGAACTGCTCAATAAATGATGATCACTGAGCGGTGGGCTGGTGCGTCCGCCATTCCAGAGGTTGGGGTGGGGGGAGGTGGTCGGCCCCTCCTCACATCTGCGTCTCTAATGAAGCAGAGAAGTGAGTTCTGAGGGAGACTTTCATTACTTAATAATCTCTAACTTAAACTGAAGGCTGGCTACGGGCCAGGTGTTTTACATTCATTATCTCCAATTTACAGTAAATTTAGTCAAAGGAAAAACATAGGAAACAGACTTTTATGTCTGTTTCATTTAGCCTTTAGGGAAGTTTAAGAACATGGAAAAGCAACAGTTTAAGGCTTAAATGCCCTTGAAAAGTTAGACTCTTTCATGATAATCATAATTTAACAGCCTTACCTAATCAGGGCTATTTGGCTGGAGTGAGATGACATTCATAGGCTTCTCAAGTGCCAAACAGTGGAAGATGATGGAGAGTTTGTTGAAAGGCAACGAGTCTGGGGGTGAATGACCTTTGATACTCATCCATTTCTTCTGTGTCTTGAATATGGTAGTTTATTGAATTAATAGCACGGTATAGATGCAAATCCAGAAAAGGAGAAAAAAGTAAAATTTTATTAATTGCTTAAAATCTTCTCTTGAACGAAATAAGGTGCTCATCAGCTCACGGAGAAATTGATCTCACAAAGGAAATGAGAGCTCCTTGGCCTTTATGGGGGAGTGAGGACATGTGGCCTTGAAGCGCTTTCAAAGTGTTCATAACACCGTGTAACGTTCTGCTCTCTTGTCGGTCATCCCTATAACACTGTGAAACATTAAAGGGAAGGTACAAGGTTTTATTTGAATCTCTGGCTCTTAACCCTGAGACTCCTATATTGTAGGTGTTAAAGGAATATTTTATTGAATGAATTCATAGACAAAATGTAATGAGAAATAACAGTAACCAGAATTTCAGTGAACATGAAGTGAGCTTTCTCAATTTAAGCTACTTATTGACCCTTTGGCATTACAATAATTGAGTTTTATCAAATTTTTACAGAACTCACTAAATCCAGTGAGTATAAGTGCAGTATGTTCCATAGAACCACTCACACTCAAGGGCCTCTCCACCTTTTTCTGCTTTGTCAGTCCTGCCAGCCAATCATAGTTCATTGCAAATCATGCCTGCTTCATGAAGCCCTTTCCTTTAACTCCAGTCAATGCTGATACTCTCTTTCTTGTGTGTGTGTGTGTGTGTGTGTCTGTGTGTGTGTGTGTGCATTAACTCATTGACTATATTCAGTCCAGAAATATTTCCAACTGGCTCTTCTTATTTCCTAATTATTTCGTAAGTCTTCTTTCATTCATTCATTCATTCATTCACTCACTCGTTCAGTCACTCAGCATCAGTCATTGAACAATTTTATGTGCCAGGCAGTGTTCTAGGTGGAAGAAGAGATCAACCAAGAAGATGGCAAATGCAAAATCAAAGTCAGATCTCAAACATGCCTCTTGAAGACACTATGCCTGAACCCCCGAGTACACTGCAACCAATTTTGTGGGATTGAATCTCATAATTGATTGAGAGAGCATATACCAAACAACAGGCACAAGGACTCCCAAGAGGACTGTTCCCTGTCACACTCATTGCCCATGTATGGGCCTCTATTTGCCACCATCCTCTGAAAGTCAAAGCCTTGGGGCTCATTCTGTATCTGAGAATCATTAGCATGCATGCCTCAGATGATTGTGATTGGTTCCAGGTCTCTCAAGAGGGTGGGGTTTATCCTAATTGGACTTTTGAAGAAGAGGGCCAAGCCTAATGACAGTTATGCAGCCAATGCTGGGAATGGAAAACCCAGATTACTGTGCCCCACCCCACCCCACCCCCCTCTTTTGACCAATACACATAGCTGGCATTTATTTGTAGAGTGGTTTCAGGGGACCATACAATTTAAATTTTTCTGCAACTTCCAGCAAATCAGGAAATCTGGAATTGGCATAGTTGAAAACACATGCTTCTCCACAGAGTTTAAGTATATATACCAGATGTATTCCCTCAAAATTGGAGTTTTCACTTTTGTGTGTGTGCCCAGTATGAAATATATAAACTACTATTCGGGCCTTCCTAACAAGCTGACATATAGCAAAAGGTAGTATACCATGGTGACCTAATTGCTTGAGTTGTTTAAGCTCTAAATTCCAACACAGGAGGTAATGGAAAATAACACATCAAGGAAACCGTAAAGTTCACAAGGATGCTGGGACTATTTGAATATAAACCTCTTGAGGCTAAATAATCATCCTTTTGAGCTCGGTCCTTTTGCATAAAAGTAAAACAATTTGCTAAGTCCAAGTATTAAGTGTGGGGAAAAGCTTCGTTTGGGGCTCACAATAAACAGCCTAGCATTAACTTGAAAAACAGTCATTTTTAGAAGTCTTTAGAGATCTAAAACAATGCAATTAATAAGTATACTCACATGAGATTAAAAAGTGAAACTTTCTATTTACTGCCTATGGATTCATCTTTAAAGGTCAATTAGATACTTTGAAAATTAATTTCATTGTGATTTAAACCTTGACATTAGGTTATCTCTGAAGCTTATCAGATCTAGATTATTGAATTCATTTCTATAGGAACCCACACAACGTTAATGATAAAGAAGGCTGTGAATAATCAATGTGCTAGTTGATAATTCTGAATAAACTGAGTTTTGTAAGTTGAATCACAACTTACACATTTCAGGGAAATTTATTATACAAAAAAAATTCTGAATGAACATAATCACCCTACCCTTTGCTTTCTTTGTAATTTTCTAATCTGTGTGGTGAGGAATACAGCTGTAAGTGGGCATTGCATGGTCATGTGAATGCATTTGCCCCAAACGTGGTGTTTGAGCTCTTTTTTTGTGACTGTGTCAGGGCTAATTTTGCTTCTCTCATTGAAAATTGCCAGCCATGGTTATGGCTGCTGTTTAGGATCTAACCTTCCCAAATTACTGTTAGGTGCTATATGTTTCCAGCCTTCTTCCTAGATTCTATAAACTAAAATCAGGCAATTCCATGTGTCTTTGAGGCTGGATTATATCAAAATTAGTTATGTGACTCTGAGTAATGTTCTTTGTGCTAACTTGGTCTCATTAAAAACCAAAATAGACAGCATTTCTAACACGTTTGACACTCTGCAGCTAATAGGTAATCAATTTCTCATCTATCCTTCGTAAGATAGAACTAGAATCAAACCTGTCTGGCTAATCATTCTACTATGTAACTAATGTTAATGATAGAAAAGTTTAATATTCTCAGAAGGTATATTATTCATTTCTCATGATCCTTTATCTTGTCATTTCAAAACTGTTAATGACCACAAGTATCCTCATTTTGATATATGTTGCTTTACAAAACAGGGATCCAGTCTTAGCCTATACATTTAAGGGCATATAACCTACAATCAACACAGAAATCCCTACTTACCTAAGCCAAACTAATTATCACCATGAAATGTTTAAGATTTTTTTCCTGGTTTCGAATTAGCTGAGAACAATTTTGGCTGCAAGCAAAATACGATACATGTGTGCCACTCATGAAGTTGATTTGATTTCTAAACAAACTGCTCAGCAACAGCTTTGCATTTTTAAGAAAACAATGACTGAGAATTTTAGGGAAAATGGATATTTTGCATGAACAGAACATCATATTAATATTTCACACTGGTAGCAAATAAATTATGCTGTGTTAATAAAAACATCTGGTTAAAATGCGCACGGGTTTTCATTTTCAAAGAAAGCATGCATGTAATATAGTGATAGTCTTATCAGAAAAATTATTCAAAACTTGGAAATAGGCAAATGAGATTACTGGGTATTCTTTCAGTGCAGTGCCTGGCTTCACTTTGCAGATTGGCTGGGCAATTTTCAACACTGTGAAGGCAGAGATTAACTTGTAGCTTTTTCAACAGAGATGCAAATACTATCTGTCCAGTGAAATAAATAAACTCAAATGTTTCTGTTTGGGGCCCTGTTGGACACTAACCGGTTTTATATCTAATGTAGCAATGTGATCCAAACATTTTTTTTGTTAAGTGGCCTGTGTATACTAGCTTCCCAAAGGCTTTTTTTTTTTTTTTTGGTCCAGCTTTAACATCCTCCCAGCTCTCTTATTATTTACTGACTTAAATAAAATCTTTGACATGTGTTCATTTTATATTTGCCTGAGTGTCATGGTTTCACCTTTTTAAAAATGATGATTTAACAACTAGCAAACAAAACGAATAAAAGCAGAGAGAGGAAAGCTCTATATTCTCTCCTCTATTTCCCTTTCATATAGGTTTCTCTTTTTTGTCCAGGTTCTTAATATGTTTAAAACTCTTCACTGTTCTTTTGTCATTTCTAACTTGCATGTGATTCATAAAAGAATCTACTATCCCAGAATCATTATTTAGCATTTTTTTTTTTTCTGTTATGAATGAAGTTCAATCAAATAACTTAGGACCACGGAGAGCTAGCAGGGCCCTTGAGCATTCAGGAGTGTCAGTGATGTTGATGCATTACTCCAAAGTAGGCCGTATATCCGCTTCTGGAAAAAAATGGCTGAATTCCTTTCTCCCTCCCCTTCTTTTTATTAAGGCTTTGTTTTTTGTTTGTTTGTTTGTTTTTTAGAGCAGTTTAGGGTTCACAGCAAGATTGAGGAGAAGGTACAAAGATTTCTCATCTATGCCCTACCCCTCTCATGTACAGCCTCCTCTATTTTCAATATCCCCCATCAGACTGGTACATTTATCAGAGTTGACGAACCTACGATTGACATATCATTATCACCCCAAATTCATAGATTGCATTAGGGTTCGATCTTGATATTGCACATTCTATGGATTTAGACAAGTGTACAATAACATAGATTCATTATTATGGTATCATGCAGAGAAGTTTCACGGCCCTAAAAATCCTCTGTGCCATAAAAATCCTCTATTCATCCCCCTGTCTCCTCCCAGCCCTTGGCAACCACTAATCTTTCTACTGTCTCCATAGTTTTGCCTTTTCCAGAAGTGATATAGTTGGACTCCTACAATATGCAGACTTATCAGATTGGTTGTTTTCACTTAATAATATGCATTTAAGTTTCCTCCATGTCTTTGCATGGCTTGATAGCTCATTTCCTTTTAGTGCTGAATGCTACGATTCTATGTCTGGGTGACCCACAATTTATTTATGCATTCACCTAACTGAAGGATATCTTGGTTGCTTCCAAGTGTTGGCAAATATGAATAAAACTGTTGTAAACATCCATGGGCAAGTTTTTGCTTGGATATAGATTTTCAACTTTGAGAATTAGCAAGGAGTGAGATTGCATCTTAAGAGTATGTTCAGTCTTATAAGAAAACTTCAAACTGTCATCCAAAGTGGCTATACCATTTTGCATTCCCACCAGTAATGAATGAGCGTTCCTGTTGCTCTACATCTTTATCAGCATTTGGTGTTGTTGGTGTTCTGGGTTTTGGCATTCAAATAGGTGTATGGTGATATCTTATTGTTGTTTTAATTTTCATTTCCCTGATGACATACGATGTGGATTCCTGACTTCTTTTTCATTATACACATTCTCATAGCTCTAGATATAGGTGTAGTTATATATTGAGTAGTTCTGATTTCACTGAATCCAGGGGACTTACATGGAAAACATATGCTAAGCCAGAAAGAGCCGTGGTTCAATGTCAGGGACCAAGAAGTCAAAGAAACAAAGAAAACAGCTAAAATCTACAGTAAGGCTGCTGGATCCCCATGAAATGGAGGCCTCTGCTGCCCTTCTATCCTTGATGTTAACAGTTGGGAGCATTTAATTATCCATGAGATTCTCTCTTATCTAGGACTCTGGAACCAGTCTCTTTTCCAATCTAGAGCACAGGAAAGGGAGCTCTGGACAGGTAGTGCAGTGACTCAGGACTAGTAGGATTGGCTGCTGCTCCTAATATGACATTGATAACTTTGTTCTCTAGAAATCAAGCCATTGCTTTATCTTCCAAACCCTCTGTGACTGCCTTATGCCTTAAATCCCACTGTCTCATGCTCCAGCTCTGTGGCAGCAGGTTCCTAGCCTGTCCTCTGGCTCTCTAATGACTTGGTTCTTCCATTGTTTTTCTCTGTCCTTTTAGTTGGTAGATTATCTGAAGAGTATCCGATATCTCTTACTTTTAGTGACTTCATCCTATCCCTAAATTTCAGGCTTCATATCATTCTTTGACATCTGACACTGGCCATCTGCCTTCCTGCACTCCTGGTTTATAGACATTCATTATTATTTGCATCAGCCTAGCCCTCTCTTTTCTTTATCCAGTTGAGTTTCTAAGTTCGAGACATTTTTGTGGTGGGGTGCTTTCTTTGTCTCCTTTTGTGGCCTACCCCTGAACTCCTATCCATGCATACCTGTCTTATCCTAAAAGCTCAACTTACTTACACTTTCAGAGCTCTCATTTTTGAAGAATGGCCTCTTATCCAACATTCCTCAGTATCAGTTATGGCACTTTCCCTGGAAATAGGAAAAAGCAAAAAAAAAAAAAATAAAAAAATTTTCTTTCTCCTTGCTTTTTCTACTGGTGTACTAGGTGAGTTGGTAGAAAGATTCCTCACTCCTAAGTTACAGTTTCTGGCCCAGATAATTTCAGTTTATTAGTACAGTATGTAGCATACACTACAGCCATGTCTATTTTTAAATTCTGATACAGGGGCGCCTGGGTGGCGCAGTCGGTTAAGCGTCCGACTTCAGCCAGGTCACGATCTCGAGGTCCGTGAGTTCGAGCCCCGCGTCAGGCTCTGGGCTGATGGCTCAGAGCCTGGAGCCTGTTTCCGATTCTGTGTCTCCCTCTCTCTCTGCCCCTCTCCCGTTCATGCTCTGTCTCTCTCTGTCCCAAAAATAAATAAAAAAAAAATTAAAAAAAAATAAATTCTGATACAATCGTAATTTACTTACAACATACTTTATCAGAGGTTTATTAAGGGCATTGCCCTCTTCCGAAGTCCTTTTGAGAATGCATCGGACACCCTAGAAAGTCAGGGTGGGTAGTTTATATGGCCCATTGCTTTACTACACTCATCCATGTATATTGAATCATTGTAAACCATGGGTAGAAGGGTCATCCGTCTTTATTTCTTTATCGAATAAACAGCCGGAACCGCTTCTATGTATATTGCAGGTGGGTAAAAGTCGGTCAGGGTCCTTCTGAATTTTATTCCTGCATCTTGCCTCTGTGCTCTTTGCTTAATCTATTGTTAGTATCTAGAATGATAATGAACTAATACCTAACATTTAATGAACAGGCACTGAACTAGGAAATTTAAGTCTTTCCAGTGTGTATTAAACAACTTTTCCAGAAAATGTCTTTGTCATATTACACTTGAGAAGTTCCCAGACTTGAAACTTTAATAACAATAGCAACCCATGTATCACGTTTAGTATATACCAGGCCTTCTTTTAAGCCCTTTACAAACATTGAATCACATAGCCCTCACAACAACCCAGAGAGGTTAGTACTATTATCTGTTTTTATATACGAGAAAACTGAAGCAGAGATTAAGTCATGCGCCTAAAATCACACGAAGGGAAGGAATTTCATGTTTTCTCTTTCCTATGTTTCACTGAAAATGAGAATGAGCAGCATCTCTATTTTGTGTTTGAGGAATGTACTACATCCGGAGTAGCATGGCCCGGCCTTGCCGTACTACTGTGAACATAGTTGCTAGGTGAAATCTTTCTTTCTTGCTAATTTTTAAACTCATGACTGTGAGACTGAGAATACTCACCTGCCTAACTGAATAGCTGGAAAATGATGTCATGCATGGTTTAGATTGTTTGAAAATCAGAAGATTCAAAACCAATCACTTGCTTCTCCGTCTGCATCTTTCTCTGTGGCGCTGACCCCCCCCCCCCCCCGCTTCCGCTCTCCTCATCTTGTTCACCTTTTATTCCCATTTCCTGACTGTGTCCTCCCCTACCCCCACCCTAAAGGCCATCCCTGGTGTCCAGAAGGGCTTATGAATTATCTTCAACTGGACAGATTTAGTTCTAAGGTCCATTAATACTTTAAGTATTGGCTAATATGTTTGTCTGATCTTGCATTTGAATGCATTTCCCTAATATCGAATTCCCAAATTGTTTTAAATTCTCCATTAGGATCATTGGGGTATTTAAAAATGTATGAAGGTTTGATGCCTCTTGATGTGAGCCTGTCAGTCACTGCCAATGACCACGGTCAGAGGCTCCGGCGAGGAGGTTGTGAGCTACCACTGGACTTACGCACAGCCCGGTAGAGCCTTCAGTGGCCTGAGTGATATCTTAACATGTCTCTAATTTAATGCTTTTATCAGCTAATTCACTTTTCTACCCAGACTGTATTGTTTTTCTTCGGTGCAGTGAATTGCTGGGATAAAATGGAATAGCAGGATAAGAAAAAAAATCGTTTTGCTAAGCACATCCCTACCAACCGGCTTCTGAAATGTGCACTTAGAAAATGAGCTTGGACCTTAGCAAAAGGTGTTTGAAAAAAAATTAAAGGTGAATTATGTAGACAAAACTTCCAAAAGACTATCTTTCTTTAAAATCAATCCAGAATGTAGTCTGCTTTTAGAAAACATCCAGAACGACTCGATGAGAAGTGAGGTGGTGAGTTCAGAGGAGTTCAGAAGTCTATTTTGAAAGGCAAATGATGAGCCATGCTGGGCTGCCAGCTACTTCACTCTTATTCTGAATTATAACCATGGAGAACCAGACTGGACCAATTCAACAAACTGCGACGCTTGTAAAAATTTTCTTTAAAGGGAAAAGAAAAGAAAAAAAAAAAAACTCTAGGTCTTTCTTTCCATTGCAGTATGAGACCCAAATCCTTCAAGGCCATTTGCTACTCCCAAAATAAAGCAATCCTGTCGGTAGTAATTCTGTGCTCATGCTTGCTGAGATAAGTTTACTGATGCAGGGTGTTTGGATTATACTGAAGTTTGAGGTATTCGTTGGGGGGGGGGGGGGAAATGGTTTCGACTCACCGCCTGAGTCAAGGACTTCAACATGTGTGGAACAAGTGAATATTGTTTGCTATCGTTATATGATCATGTGCATGTACACTCGTGTGTGTCTAAACTAAATGCGTGTGAAAATATGTCAGTTATCATTTAGCATTTATATTCTAAGTTCGTATTGTTGATATCACCTCAGGATGGCTTCAGTAGCTATCCTTATGGTACTTTTAGACCTATTTCTGTGAGTTAATATTATTTTGAAGCTAAGAAATTATCTGGCTCATGTACATTTCTCATGTGAACACAGTGATTTTGAATTACTTTCAAATCAGATGGCAAGTTGGAATAATTAAACCAAGGCATTAAAATGTGCATGAAAAATGCTTTTTTTTTTGCATTATTAATTTTTCACCCTCCAGAAATAAATCCTGAGGTTGTCCTCTGATTGGAAAACTGAGGTTAGTTTGGTTGAAAGCTCAGAGGAATTCCGTGAGGTTAGGCAGGAGAAGTCTTCAGGATTCCTGATGCTATGCTGATACTGACCAGCGAAGGACACCCCCTCCCTATTTCTCTTATTTTGAAGAGAGACTCTTCAGTGGGCACAATACATCTCTCAGCCATGGGTTCAGGGTATTATACTCCTCAGCAGGACTCCTTTTCATCCTACAGGGAAATAGGCTTCCATTATAACCCGCAACTCTCGGCAAGAACACAGTTAAGGACTGAATTAAGCTATTGCCCACAATTGCAAAAAATTGGATACAACGTCTTTTCGTTCCTTTTGAAGATATAATGACAATACATAAGGCTTACTTGAAGTGGAACAAATGTACTCAGCAGGCTGATGGGAGCATAAATCTGTCTGTGACAACTGTAATAGAGTTATGCAGGCTACTGCTTGTTAATCAAGAGTTTAAGTCTTAGGCTGAATAACCAAATTCTGTTGATTTTTGTTTTTTGAAGATCAAATCAAACTTCGGTTTCTCCCACAGATTTGACACTGCTCATCTCCTGTTTCTTTTTTATCTCTCCTCATGTTTGCTCATCTTTAATGTAAATGCACCTTATGGATTGTTGAACTTTCTAGAGACTCCTGCTGCGTTGATTAATTGCTAATGAATGCTAATGAAGGAGTGAGGTGAATCTACACTATGATGTATTTAAGGGATGATTGATTAGATTTAGCGCTGGCTGTCAGGAGAGTACTTACTACAAGAACAACAAGTCCATAAATATGCACGGAGTGGTTGGTAGTCTCCCTCTGTGAATCTGGCCTTTCAAATCAAGTTCCTGGGTTCATTGAATCAGAGAAAGGACTAACCTTTTAGCTTTTGTAACTGAAATGGATTTTCTTGTTAAAAAATATGCTAATTTTGCTAATGGGTTCTAATGAAAAATTGATAATCAGTGGATATTTAATTGTTAAAATAACATTTGACAGATTTTCTTAAAGGATAAAATTAATTTCTAGTTAAAAAAAAGGGCTCTACCAAATAGGTTTAAAATCCATCTATTGAAATAGCAAATTAACTAACTTTGCAAACAAGGTAGTGCACATTTGTTTGACAAATATTTGTATATCGGTTCATTTTGGAAAGGTGCTAAGTCCTAAAATCAGATTCCATGTCCTAATGAATTTGATGTTAGAAGTGAATTTTTATTCTTTTCCCGCTCCTAGTGACACTTATGGTTCCAAAATTTTCTTTATCTGACTGGTGAAAAAAATACCTTCTTGGGTCCCTCTCTCCTGATGAAGCAACTCTGACACAAACAAAAATGGTTTGGGGGGTCAGGAATCTTGGAACTTTGAGGAGCCCAAACAAATTATAATGCTTTTCTTTCCTGCCAACTGTCTGAATCAGCTGAAAGATAACATGAAACATATCAGAAGAAGAGCCATTGTTGTTCATAAGGCTGATGTTGGAGAACGTGATTTAGCTTTGTGGCTACAGTAGGCTTCATAGTCTAAATGATCAGATGGAGTCTCCCAAGTGCAAGTGGCATTGAGGACTCCCGGTCTCCCTCAAGGGGACCTACCACATGTTTCTTACATGATGGAGAAGTAAGGGAGAAAACTTGCCTCCTGTAAGGAGCTATTGCCTGAGTAATAAGGCAAGGACTGAGCCACACATACTTAATTTATCTCCTAAACTCACTAATTAAATCCATCAGATCTCCCACCCAAGAGGAATGAGAGGGAGATACCAAAAGAAACACAAGGGTGGGGGATGCCTGGGTGGCTCAGTCAGCTGAGCCTCCAACTCTTGATTTTGGCTCAGATGATACCAGGGTCATGGTATCGAGCCCCAGGTTGGGCTCTGTGTTGGACATGGAGCCTGCTTGGGATTCTCTCTCTCTCCCTCTGCCTCTCTCCCCCACTCACTCTCTCTTTCTCTTTTAAAAAAGAAAAAGAAAAAGAAAAAAAATGAAAGACACATGAGAGTGAAAACCCTTCTACATGGAAGGGAATATAAGGAAGATATTTAGGGGAGGATCATTACCCCCAAGAAAAATAAATTGGTTTGATCTACCTGAAGTCAGCTAAAACCCATTAAAAAAATATTACCGCAACAAGATCATAGCTTATCATGAAGAGTGATATTGTAGATCATCAATTATGTGAGCACAATCTCAGGCACATACCAGAGGTCAGAAATATATAAGCTCAAGAATTATTCCCTGATTGTCATGGTAAAGATTTAAAGAAAAAAAAAAGGTACGAGGAGAGGGTGTTGAAATATATAGATAGGTGTTATCTACATGAAATTGAGATATATACCTTCCCTTCCCTTCCCTTCCCTTCCCTTCCCTTCCCTTCCCTTCCCTTCCCTTCCCTTCCCTTCCCTTCCCTTCCTCTTCCCCTTCTTCTTCCCCTTCCTCTTCTCCTTCTCTTCCCATTCCCCTCCCCCTCCCCCTTCCCCTTCCCTCTTCCCTTCCCTTCCCTTCCCTTCCCTTCCCTTCCCTTCCCTTCTCCTCTCCTCTCCTCTCCTCTCCTCTCCTCTCCTCTCCTCTCCTCTCCTCTCCTCTCTTTTTTCTTTCTTTCTTTCTTTCTTTCTTTCTTTCTTTCTTTCTTTCTTTCTTTCTCCTTATTTGCTTTTTTTCTTTTTTTGGAATAGTTTTAATGTATAACAGTAGGCCAATTGAGGAAAATAAGACTCCCCCCACCCCACCCCACCCCAATCAATGTCCTAGCCTTTCTTATGATGCCCTGGGACTAGTGTACCTGGGCCAGGCCTGTGCTTGCCCAGCCCTGAGGCCCCCAAATCCCAGGGAAGGGTGGGAAAAGAAGATGGATGGCTTAAGATATATATATTTCTAACTGACTAGAATAGACTCAAACATATGGACTGTTTTTTTTTTTTTTTTATCTAGCTATTTTGGCCTTGTGTTTTCTTACACTATAAAATACTACACAGGATATTAAAATTGCTTATTAATAACTAAATAGAGACTATGCAGTTTAGGGCTATGTCCTATTTTGACGATCAGAATGAGTGAGTTTTATAATCAAATGTTGTTCCTAACAGTTTTACCTAGGGAGCATCTGTAATTTTTGTATTATATGGGGTATAATTACATATTCTGTACTTAGTCCCTTAATTCACTTTACAACATCACTGTATTTGTTTATAAAGTTTATAGAGCTGGACAAGAGAACTGAGCTATCACTTGACCTAAAGAAGATTTGTAAAATACTAATCATTTTACGTTTAAGTACATTTAAAAATCCATAGTCTATACAATATCTATTTCTGTTACTTTCTTTCTTGGGAAAGTCTTTCATACGGCATGTTTTATTTTTTCATCTGTCACCTTACATTTTTGATCACAGAATCACAGAGTGTTTCTGTTCCTCTTCAGCACCATGGGGACATGGAAATGTAGTTGCTTTAATATCAGCATTATGTTGTCAACAATCATGTGGATGATGACTGGGTATTTCTTTTTGAATTATTGACTGAATTTTTTTCTCAATATTTTAAAAGTCAGATAGGCTCTGCCTTAAGCTAAGACTTTATATTCTCTAAGTTTTCCTACTTTATAAAAGTGATCAACTTCTTTTCTTTTGTTGTGTGTATGTTTGTGTGTGTATGATATATTTTGCTACCAAAACATGTGTCTGCTTTTTAAAGTGATAATATATCATTTCACTTTTTTTTTTTTCTAGAGCACTTCCAGAGTAGGGTCAATGGCTATTTGGATCTTTATCCAACTCATATAGTTTACACTCCTGGTGCTGGAGAGTTTCAAATAATATATTTGAAAGGCTCACACAAGCTTAGTATCTGTGCTTTTCATTCTTACTTTTTAGATACCCAGTCTGAAATGGATTCGATGCTATATGATTCCATAAATTTAGCACAGACATACCTAAAAGAAAAGTAAATAAGTGCAACTTTGATTTTCTTTTACTGAGTTAACTATTTTTCTTACCTAGAGGAAATGCATTGATACATCATGCTAGTCTATTTTTGTCATCTTGATATGGTGGTTCTGCTAATATTCTCCTAGTGCAACCCAGAGAACTTCTTTCTTTGCCTTAAATCTCTTCCCAGACATTAAAAAAAGGCTATGTCTATTAAATCTTATGTTACTTTAGTAGAAACTAGTAAAAATTATTTGCATCCCTTCCCCTCAAATAGCTTTAAATATTTTCTTTTCTCTTGACCTTAGAATCCCATTTGTAATTGCACTGTTCCACCTCGGCAATATTCCTAAATCCATGAAACATGAGTGCGGACCGTACCCTAAAGAGATAAATAAACCTCTTCCTTGGTAAGATAGGTTCTTGTCATGTGTGACAACCTAAATTTAATTATCAGTTTAAGCCCATGCTGTATCCCTAATAACTTTGGAGTTAAGTACATCTGCCAAGTTAAATATTAAATAATTGCATAGGGAGAGAGAGAACAATTAACAAGTACAGGCAATTGAGAGCTTTTCTCAGGTGAGAGCTGAACTACCGAGAGTCGGTAGGGTGAAGAGACTCTTGATCATAGGAATGATTTTGAAAGTTCTAGTAAGAATGGAGAGATGATACTTAGTTTTATATTCCAGATCAGGACAAGATGGAATTTAGGGGAGTGTTTTATACAAGGATTTATTGTGGTTAGAGAAGGGGAGAGAGAAAGAAGAAAGGAAACTGCTACGTGGTAACTGTGCTTTCTGAAACATGAGCCTACCACCCACTTCAATCCTTACCACGGCTTCATTTTACAAATGGGGAACTGACGTGTAATGATGTTCCGCGATTTGGCCATGGTTTACAAGACTAGTATTATAAGAAGGTAGAATGTACACATTTGAAGACCCGTTTTGGGAGTTAGTTAATGGATCTTCTTCTCAGGGGTCTTATACTTGATGGCAAAAAAATAATTAGGGTGCAAATGAAAAGAAGCAATAGCAAAGATAACGGAAGAAGGACTATCTGTGTCTAAAAAACCTTTATCCACCTCTACCCCATCCCCAAAGAAGTACTTGAATAACCTCTAGAAAGGATCAGGAGTTCTGCCAATCCTATCTGCTAGCTCCCTCAATAAACAAGAACAAACATAATTCTCTTGAAAAATTCAGAAGGAATTCAGCTCATTTGTTTATTCCCAAAACAACTTCCTTCAGACTTGTTGTTACTGTTTTTATCTTGTCAAAGATAGAACCGAATGCAGTTGGTCAAGCATATTTGTACAATTATTTTCTGTGCAAACTGGAACAAGAGTAACCAGGAAGGATCCCAGTTCTGTTAAGCTTTTAGGACCAATTTGAAAAAGTTCTTTTAAATATGTATTTGAAACCCTCATTTTGTTCATTGTGGTAAAATATACAAACATGAAATTTGACATTGGAACCATTTTCAAGTGTGTAGCCTGTGGTATTTAGTATATTCACATCGCCATGCCACCAACACCACCATTCATTCCCAGAACTTTTTTTTTTATCCTCCCAAACCCCAGTTCTGTCCCATGTAATGCTAACTCTCCATGCCCTCCACACTCCTGGCCCCCAGTAACCACCATTCTACTTTCTGTCTCATGTAAGTGGTATCATGTAATACTTGTCCCCCTTTTTTTTTTCTGGCTTCTTTCACTTAGCACAATATTTTCAAGGTTCGTCCATGTGGTAGCACGCGTCAGAATTTCATTTCTTTTTAAGGCTGAATAATATTCCACTACAGGCCTTTACAGCAATTTGTTTACCTATTCATCTGTTGATGGATATTTGGGTTGTGTCCACCTTTTGGCTCTTGTAACTGCTATGAATGGGGGTATATACATTCGATCCCCTTTAAAAGGATTTTTTGCCCTACGGAATGCTCACCTTTCTAGCTAAGACATTTCTCATTGTATGCTTGTTTTCAATATTTTCTCCCAGGCAACCAATGCATAAGGTCTATCTCTACCTTCTTTTCCTGTCTCCTCCATTTTCTCTCCTCTCACCAAAAAGTACCTCCTAGTATCCACTGAACTGAAAAGCCTTCGGGGGCGTATCACAGTCAGACAGGACGTGGAACTTTCTTTGCAGTGAGACTTGGTGAACGAGTTTATTTCCTCATTATGCCGCGTGTCACATTCTAGGATGTTATTGTCCCAGACTTCTCATTAGCACCTCATTATTATGCTCCTCCGTATATCCTGTTTGTTTTTAGATTTCTCTGAAAAGCCCTGCTAACAAAATGTCACCATGTGAATTCCCAAGAACTTCTATTGTCATAGCATTGGAAATGTGTCTGAGATCTCTTAGAAAATGAATAGTTCAGCAATTAGGGGCCTAAACTGCCAGGTGGAACAAATAAACTGTAGTCAAGGAAAAATGACCAATGAATCCACATTAAATTTATTTTCTTCCTTAGCCTCTTGTTAATTGCTGGTAGACAGGTAGGAGCGTAAATTCCACAGCTATTGTCCTGGCAGAATGCAATTTGAATGCCCAATTAATTATTGGTCTGTCATGATGTTTAATTTAGATAAAGTGGCTCTTTAGCAAACTGTTGCTTTCCTGACATACAGTCAAAAATTACCTGTCCAAAAAAGATACACAATTCTGTGGACCCAAGGTTTAGTAATACCCTTGACCTTTACTGTTCCTTTACTCATCCAATAATAATTATTATAATTATAATAATAATTATAATGAAGACGAATTTTAAAATACCCACCCAGGTAGATCTAAAGATATATCTGAAAGTTTTGGGATGGCTTTGACAATAACATCCCCAGAGACCAGACAGGAGGGTGTGAACAACGAACCAGCGTCACAGCGTTTTCCTGCTGAGCATCCCCTTCTCTCCCCTCCTTTTTACTTGTGACATAACCTGGAAAACACAATATTGGATCCTACCCTGATTGATTCTTCTAGAGATGGCACTGGTGGATTTAAAAAGAAGGGGCCAGCCACAATTTCTGGACATCTGTATTTTCTGAGAAGTTGCTGCCGTCTTCTTCTATTAATACTGTCAAAGGCTTGCATTCGACCAGAAAGAGCCACGTACCACAGATGGCATTTTTCACATGCCTTTTCCTGGAGCTTATGGAGAGTAAAGATCAAGTTCGCGGCAACACTTCCTCCTCTGCAGCCATGCGGGCTTTCTGGTAGAAGTGCATGTTAGCACTTGAGGAAGCAGCCAGTTGAGAAAGATTCTTGCCAGAGCATTATCAAGAGGAGATTGACAGGAGATCTCCTAAGCAATTCTCACACTCCAATCTGCCACCTTTGTCTCGTGTAGAGGCATTATAATTGCAGCTTTGAAGCCATTTGGCAGGATTTTATCCCCCAAGAGACACAAATAATTGTTAAAGACCCTCAGGATTTAAAAGACATGTACCATATAGGTGGTAATCCGGTCTAACTGCTCGGATTTCAGGTAGGTCAGCCTACCGTAGATAAATAAGAAAATAAAGTCATTCCTTATGCCATTCAAGTTTTAATGTAACTTATAAACCTATACTTTAGGTTGTTTACTGCAGGAGAAAAGCTGATATTCTTTTCATTTACCATTCCTACAAGAATTGTGAAAAGGATGATTCTGATTCTTTTTTTTTAAGTGTTTTTATTGATTTTTATTTTATTATTTATTTATTTTTGAGAGACAGAGACAGAGCACGGGCAGAGAAGGGGCTGAGAGAGGGAGGGAGACACAGCATCTAAAGCAGGCTCCAGGCTCTGAGCTGTCGGCACAGAGCCCAGTGCAGGGATCGAAACCACAAATCATGAGATCATGACCTGAACCGCAGTCGGGCACTTAACTGACTGAGCCAACAGATGCCTCTGATTCTGATTCTTTTTAATTTCTTCCATCCCTTTGCCAATTTAGAAATTACTCGTATTTATAATAAAGACAGCAATTAATAATAATAAATCTCGCACTAATAATAGGTTATATTTACCAAATGTTTGCTCTTCCAAGCACTATGGTAATCACTTTACATGTGTTTTCTCATTTTTAAGCCCATACAAAACCCTAGGAAACTCCTGAAGATCAGAGGGTTAAAATCTACCTGAGGTCATAAGTACTAAGTAGCCAAATAGGATTTGGATGTAAGTGGTTTGAACTGAAACCTTTAACCACTGTGATTTACTGCTGATTAATAGCATAATATTTCCCATAAACCAAACATCTTACAACTATTACAGCAGTTTATGACTCTTTATTTTGTTAAAAATGTTCCACGTTCTTGTGAATATTTCAGCCTCACTCTTCTATACATGTCCTTTTTTTCCATCGAACCTACGTGCCCTGTATTTTCAAAAATTTTTGATCCTCTATGTTATATTTGTCCCTTAGGCAACTCTCCAGAGAAATCAAAGATTTCATATTTTACCATATCCATGATAAGTTCTTTACTATGTATAGAATGCACAGGATTTCTATTTGCAGAATGAAAATAGAAGAATAAATTCATAAATTTATAAGTACTACTTTAATTATTCCATTCAAAATCAAACAATGCTGTGAAATCTTTCTCTGTTCTGTTAAGTAAGCTTAAATTAGTATACTATTTCCACAAGTAAAACGAAATTTTCAGGGTCTTAATTCTTTTACTACGTTATTGGAAGAGAGATTAAATAATTCCTGTTCTAGGATATTAGAAAATATATTTCCTTTCAATATGGACACAGACCTATAGATATTTATATACACTTACAGCAATATAATCATACCTTTTTTCCCTATACACTTCTCCATCACAAATAGAAACATGAGTATGTCTATCATATAAGGAAACTACATGTGTTTGACTTGAAATTTTCTTACATATCTATGTTAATTATTCATCAGTACCAGTTTGGGGCTCTAAAATTAATTTTTATCTATATCCCTAAAACATAACTTATTCTACCCTATACATATGTGTGTTTGGGGAAATCTCTGGTCAGAACTTAAGTTGATTTTTAAGAGCAAAAAGTAGAAATAGACTAGAACTCAGGAATGTGAGAGTCCAGACCATGGAGAAGGCTGGGAACACTGGAGTCAAAGCCAAAATCTGCAAATGGCATCTATACATTAAACTCTTTCTAACAAATGAGAACTATGATAGTATTTTGCAATGTTTTGGATATTGCTTTTGCCCTCCATGAATTTTCAGAATGACTGGTGTGTTTATTACAGAAAGCTTTGGATCCTTAGATAATTACATCAGCCACACTTTGTAGGCATGTTTTAAATTCATGCTGATTTTAATACAGGCTTTTCCCCTAAGTATTTATCATTTTTTTTAAATTTATTTATTATTGAGACACAGAGAGAGAGAGAGACATAGCATGAGTGGGGGAGGGGCAGAGAGAGGAGGAGACACAGACTATGAAGCAAGCTCCAGGCTTTTAAGCTGTCAGCACAGAGCCCAATGCGGGGCTTGAACTCACAAACCGCAAGATCATGACCTGAGTTGAAGTCAGACGCTTAACTGACTGAGCCACCCAGGCACCCCTCCCTTAAGTATTTATAAAATGAAGCATCTCCCAGTCTTCTAGCTATTGCAATTCATGCTAGAATTAGGATTTCATCCCCCACCCCATTTCCTAAACTATTCTTTTTGAAAAATAAAAATGTTAAGAAAAACTAAAATGGAAAAACAAGATGCCAGAAAGTTCAGAGAATGTGATCATTTTTACAATATATGATTGCATTATTATAACTATGATTCTTCTAATTCTTGGATATTATATTAGCCACTTGAAGATGTTTCCTTTTCTTTAAAATTTTATTTTTAATTTATTTATATATAATTGGCATTCAGTCAAATGTGCCCATCTTAAATTTATAATTCAAAGAGATTTGATGAATGCATATACTTGTGTAACCACTAGCATAAAGTGTGGAAGCATCATCAGTAACATTTTCTAGTGCCTTTTTGCAATTAGTCCCCTCCCTCTACCTTGGTCTCTGGAAACGACTGATCTGCTTTCTGTCATCATGGACCAAATTTCCCTTTTACAGAATTTCATACAAATGGGATGAACAGAATGCACTTTTTTAACTCTAGCCTTTTGTTCTGCATAATGTTTTGTTTTTTATTTTTAATACATGTATCAGTAACTCATTTCTTTCAATAGCTGAGTAGAACGATGTTTTATGGATATACCACAATTTTTCTTGCCCATTCATTTCTTGATGGATGTTTATTTCCAATTTTTGCCTACTACAAATGAAGCACCTGTGAACCTTTTAATATAGCTTATAAATATGCATGTTAGATCCTGTGCTACTTTAAGATCCTAATCTACTTTGACCCAGATCTCCAGAAGAAAATCTGAAATCCTTTGTGCAAACATATATTTTTCATTTATTTGGGTTAAATGTCTAGAAGTGAATTTCTGGGTTACTTTTAAGTATATGCGTAATTTGATAAGATACTGACAAGTTTGTTTTAATATTTCACGTTATCATCAACAGTGCATGAGAATTCCAGTTACTCCGTATCTTCTACAAAACTTTCTACTGTCAATCTTTTTAAATTTAATCATTCCAGTTGGTGGGAAGTGGTATCTCAATTTTAATTTGCTTTTCCCTGATGACTGATGATGTTGAGTACCTTTGGTAGGTTTCTTGACCATTCATATATATTTTTCATGAAATGTCTATTCAAATATTTTACCTATTCTATATTATTTTGTCTTGTTGAACTGTAAGTGTTCCTTATTTTTAAAAATTTGGACCTTCTAGAGCCATTGCATTTTACATAAATTTTAAAATCAATTTGTTAAATTTATACAAAAATCTGATGAGATTTGTTTGTGATCAAATTCTATCTCTGTATTTATATAAAGAAAATTAAAATCTTAACAGTATTTGAATCATTAAACCCATGAACAAAATTTCTCTGCTTGTGTCTTCTGTAATCTTTCTCTTCAAATTTTTAGTTTCAGTGTACAATGCTTGCTTGCACATATTTGTTAGATTTATCTTTAAATATTGCACAGTTCTTACCTTTTTGCAAATTGTATTCTTAAAAATATCAACGTCTAATTGTTTATTGTTAATACAGAGATATAGAATTGAGTTTTGTGTGGTGACTTTCTATTCTGTAACCTTGCTAATCACTTAATAGTTCTAGTAGAATTTTCGGATTATTTTTTAGGTTTTTCTAACACAGTCATGTCATACTTAGAAATAAAAGGACAGTTTCACTTTTTCCTTTTCCATTTGTATACCTTTAACTTCCTGTTCCTTCTCCTCGTTAGAAAGTTTAGATCTCCAGTACAATGATGAATAGAAATGCTGAGAACAAACATCTTCACTTTGTTCTCTAACTTAATATTTTCTAATTTAATAACTTCTTCATTAACTATGACATTAACCGTAGTGTTTGGTAGCCATCCTTATTTAGGTGGGAAGTTTGTTTGTTACTATTCCTTGTTGTGTGAAAACTGTTATCAGGAATAGTTACTCAATTTTATCAACTTTTATCTGTATTGATTGAGGTATACATTTTATTCTTTAATCTGTTGATATGGTTAATTACTTGTATGGGTTTTCAATATTGAACTTAATTTGCATTTCTGGAATAACCCCCACTTGGTCATGGTGTATTGCTGGGTTTAACTTTCATTATATTTTATACAATATCTTTGCATCATTATGGGGAATATTAACCTGCAGTTTGATTTTCTTGTATTGTCTTTAATTTTTGCTTTGGGGTAATGTTGACCTTATAAAACTTAGAAATCTAGGAGCACCTGGGTGCCTAAGTCAGTTAAGCATCTGTCTTTGGTTCAGGTCATGATCTTGTGATTCATGGGTTCAAGCCCCATGTAAGGCTCTGTGATGACAGCTCAGAGACTGGAGCCTATTTCAGATTCTGTGCCTCACTCTCTCTTTATCCCTCCCCTGCTCTCTCTCTCTCTCTCTCTCTCTCTCTCTCTCTCACACACACACACACACACTCACACAGTCTCTCTCTCTCTCTCTCTCTCTCTCTCTCTCTCTCTCACACACACACACACACACACACACACACACACACTCACACAGTCTCTCTCTCTCTCTCTCTCTCTCTCTCTCTCTCTCTCTCAAATAACTAAACATTAAAAATCTAAACAGAACCAAAATGACATGTGGGATAACATCATGCAGTTTATTATATGTGTAATCAAAGTTCTAGAAAGAAGAATGTGGGCAGAAGAAAACTGGAACAAATAAATGACCAAAATTCTTCCAAATGTGATGCTAAGTTTAGACTCACAAATCCCAAGAGCTCAGCAAACCCCCAACAGAAGAAAGGAAGAAAATCACACCCACGTCATATCACAATGAAGATAAAAGATTTAAGGGGTGCCTGGGTGGCTCAGTCGGTTAAGCATCCAACTTCAGCTCAGGTCATGATCTCATGGCTTGTGGGTTCAAGCCCCACATCGGGCTCTGTGCTGACAGCTCAGAGCCTGGAGCCTGCTTCAGATTCTTTGTCTCTCTCTCTCCCTGCCTCTACCCCACTCACACTCTGTCTCTCTCTCTCTCTCTCTTTTTCTCTCTCTCAAAAATAAATAAACATTAAAAATTTAAAAAAGAAAGATTTAAAGCTGCTAGAAGAGATATTACAAACATGAAAAGAGAAAGAATGACAGCAGACTTTTTGTCACAACTATATAAGCCAGAAAAAGATGAGGAGAAATTTTTAAAGTGCTAAAAGGAAGAAAACAGTCCTGCCAACTTAAGTTCCTTATACATTGAATGTATTTTCTAAAATTAAAATACATTATAAGACTAACAAAGCCTGAGGGAATTCATCACCAATACACCTGCATTAAAAGAACTGTTAACAGGAGTTCTACCATCAGAAAAAAAAATGGCAACAGTTAGAAAATAGAGTTACACAAAAGAATAAAGAGAGACATTATAGGGTGAATATATAAGTAAATATAATTGATCTTTTCTTATTTTTTAAATGTTGTTTTGAATTTCAAAATATGACCCTATGAGAAATTGCTTTAAATACAAAATATAGGCAAGTTGAAGAAAAAGGATTAAAAAATTATATACTGAACACCAAACAAAACAAAACTGGAATGGCAATATTAATTTGTAACCAAAAATAGTTAACAAAAAGTTTAAGAGAAAGCTACAACAGCAACAAACAGAAATGACAGAGATGATGGAATTAACAAGGACTTAAAATAATAGCTATATATACACTAAAAAGTTAAAGTAAAACATGAACATAACAAGGGAAGTGGAAGATACAAAAAGGACCCAAATGGAAATTATAGAAATAACTACAACCAGCTGGGGCGCCTGGGTGGCGCAGTCGGTTAAGCGTCCGACTTCAGCCAGGTCACAATCTCGCGGTCCATGAGTTCGAGCCCCACGTCGGGCTCTGGGCTGATGGCTCAGAGCCTGGAGCCTGCTTCCGATTCTGTGTCTCCCTCTCTCTCTGCCCCTCCCCCATTCATGCTCTGTCTCTCTCTGTCCCAAAAATAAATAAACATTGAAAAAAAATTAAAAAAAAAAAAAGAAATAACTACAAAAAAAGTACAATTGATGAGATTTATAGCAGGGAAAAAATTCAGAATAAAAAGCTTTCCTCTTATCTAGTAGAAGCATTTACAGCTATAAATTTCTCTCTAAGCACTGACTTAACTGTATCCTTCAAAGTTGCTATACAATATTTTCATGCATTCAGTTCAAAACATTTTCTACTTTTATTGATATTTCTTCTTTAATTTTTTTAATGTTTATTTTTGAGAGAGAGAGAGGAAATGAGAGAAAAAGGAGGAGCAGAGAGAGAGGGAGACACAGAATCTGAAGTAGTTTCCAGGCTCTGAGCTATTAGCACAGAGCCTGACGTGGGGCTCGAACTCATGAACCGTGAGATCATGACTTGAGCGAAGTCAGACACTTAACCGACTGAGCCCCTTGACATTTCTTCTTTACCTTATGGATTACTTTAAAGTGAGTTTTTAATTTCCAAATATGTGACGTTTTCTAGATATTTTCTTTTTATTGATTTTGGATTCAATTCAATTTAGGTTAGAAGATAAATTATGTATTATTTCCATACCTTCAAAATTATTGAGACTTGTTTTATAGCTCAACATATCTTCTGTCTTGGTGAAGGTATTGTGTGCACTTGAAAAGAATTTTAGTTTTATAGTTCTTGGAGGTACTGTTCTGCTCATATCATTTCGCTCAATGTGGTTGACAGTGTTGTAAACATCTTCTATGTCTTCATCATCTTGTGTATGTGTGTAATTGTCCTATCAATTACTGAAAGAGGCTTATGAAACCTCTATCTATGTTTATAAAATTTTCTATTTCTGCCTTAAATTCTGTCAATGTTTTCATCATGTGTTTTGAAACTTTCTTATAATTTATATATACATTTATAGTTGTTATCTCTTCTAGATCTGTTTTTCTTTTACCATTATAAATGTTTTTTTTATTTTCTTAGATTTACTATTATACAGTATGTTTTTGTCCATTTATTTATTTTCAAATTACTTGATTTTTTAAAATTTTTAAAAATGTTTTTATTTATTTTTGAGAGACAGAGCTAGAGCATGAACAGGGGAGGAGCAGAAAGAGAGGGAGACACAATCCAAAGCAGGCTTCAGGCTTTGAGTTGTCAGCACAGAGTCTGACGTGGGGCTTGAACTCAGGAGCCTGAGCCGAAGGTCATTACCTGAGCCGAAGTCAAACGCTTAACCAACTGAGCCACCCAGGCACTCTGTCAAGTTGCGTGATTCTTTATATTTGAAGAGGATTTCTCTTAGAAAACATTCAGTTGAGTTTTTTTTTTATCCATTCTTACATTTGTTTTTTAATTGCTGTGTTTAGTTCACTAATATTGAAAATAACTTATGATGTGGTTATGTTTTGACCTACCATTCTACTGTTTGTGTGTGTGTGTGTGCGTGTGTGTGTGTGTGTGTGTGTGTGTGTGTGTGTGTTTTATGTCTCCTTTGTTTATTTCTTTGATCTAGTTGTTTCTTCTTTTGGATTAAATAATTTTTTGTTTGTTTAGAATTCTATTTTAGCTTATTTATTGACTTCCTAGTTAACCTATATTTTTTTGCTTATTTTTTATTGGCTGCTCTAGGGATTAAAGTATATGTTCTTACCTTTTCCCAGTTTACTTAGAGTTTCAATTTTAACTCTTCAAATA
Organism: Felis catus; assembly: GCF_018350175.1. Lineage (NCBI taxonomy): Eukaryota > Metazoa > Chordata > Mammalia > Carnivora > Felidae > Felis > Felis catus. Next base: position 38,834,451 of record NC_058385.1, on the reverse strand, counting down.
AAATATTTAAAACATAACGACTTATGTCTGTTTTCTATCTCCCATCCTTTAAGTAGTTGTCTCATGTAGCATAGCTACATGCATTATAGTCTCAGTATAATGATATAATTTTTGCTGTAGATAGATATATGTGCAAAGCAAACAAAGTTTATATTACTATTCTATTATTTAATTTTTCCTTTCTTCAGTCCTAGCCAAAGTTTATCAACAATACCAACTAGCACAGATCGTTGGCATTTGTTTTTATGAGATTTTTATTGGAGTAATCTCGAGATAATTTTGTCATCTTGAGATATAATCTTACGTGATTCAAGTTTGTTACATTTCCTCCAATACTATTTAAGTCTGCAGTGCTGAGAAGATAGTTAGGGTTTTTCATTGTTTTGCTCTTCTCTGCTTTTCTCCAACAAGGCATTTTTGTAAATAGAGTCAATCAATATTTGTCTGCTATAGGAATAGCTTTTTCTGAAGAGTGAGAAAGTAAGTTGGGTTTAACACTACCATGGGTATGGAAAAAAAAAGTAATGGAAGAAAAAAAACCCTGTGGCATATATCATTGAGAAATTACTATATTGGTTAGATTTTGACAAAGCTAAAAAAAGCCAAACAAACAAAACCTTTTTTTTTTCATGCCGTGAAAACTCAGTAAGAACAAATCCTGCTCCATTGATTTAATGGACCAGTTGCAGCTACTGTATGTCACAAAACTGTGAGTCCCTGAGTACAAATCTCAAAGCAACCCAAAGAGAACTTGAGACAGGTAATGGATGAAAGAAGTTCATGAATTCCCTATCCACTCATCTCATACTTTACAGATATCCTGAACTTTCAGATATCTGGCATAAAACATAATCCTGATTTTTGTGAACTGACCTAAGTAAATTTCATCATTCAACAATTGTCAGGTGTAATAAGCCCCTCTTAGAGCTAGGTATGGACTGTACTATCTTTATTACAACTCATTATCAAATATCAGTCTAAATTTTGCCACAAGTACAAATATTTGTTAGTAGGTAGTCATGTATGCATGCATGCATGCACACAAGCATGGGCACACACACACACACACACACACACACACACACACATTTCACTTGATCTTGTAAGTTTGGTTAAGTCCCCACTTGTTCTCTCTCTTCAGGCACTCAGACAAATCACCTTGAAAAGAAGATTTACTCCAAGGCAGATGATATGCTGATCAGTTCTCTGTTTAGTTAGGCTTTGGAGACTTCTTTTGTGTTTATGAGTGTATAACAACTGAAGTTTGTAGATCTGGTGCTCTGCCTTGAAGATCCATTCAAGGAAAATGCTGTGTGTAAAATGTGGCCAGCCCTATATCTTTAAAAAGGAACACTTATTTCATCAATGGAAAATTATGTCTAATATCCCTTATGCTCATTAACAAAACTTCTGTGGCAGATTTAGATAAAAACATTTCCTGTTGCCACCGCTGGATTTCTGATGAGTTATAACTAACTGCCTCTAGGGTGTATGTTAACCGTTAAATTAAGTGCACATATACACTTTACATTTTGAAATATTTAAAAATAAGTGAATGTATTGACAAAGTAACACATATTCTACTATTTTCCCCTTTTGAGAGAAGGAATAGATATATCCAAGTGAATATTAGACTCCTGATTAGTAGGGGGGGGAACACTAGTTAGCTTAGACTTTGTAAAAACATTTCTGAGCACCGAACCCAGTTCAGTAGTCAACAGTTAGGTCCTTTCATCATCTGAGGGACTTTTTTTAAATCAATTAAATAACATTTATTTACTTTCTGTGGAAAGAAATCCCCAACTTATGAATGGATCCAATAGCTCTTTACATTATTTTTCTTCTATGTTAGCCCAGGTCCACTGAAAAGCTTACCCTAATATAGGATTAGACACGAAAAAAGAACACCTGAGTATGATAGAGGAAGAAGGAATAGGAAAATGGAGGGAAAGTCTTCAGACCATGATGTCGAATTGATGCCTGCCAGTGAAGAGCTGGTGGGAAGGAAGATTGGAGAAGAAAGTGTCTTGGACAGCAGCACAGTTTCAAGAAGGGGTCAGCCAGAAAAATAAGGAGTCCTCAAGCCAATGTCACCCATTAAAAGAGTTTCCCATCTTTCAGGAATCTTAGATTCTCTGCCACATGCAGGTTTTGGCCAGGACCAGCCCCTGAGAAGCATAGTCTTGGTACAAACACAGTGGTGGAGTTAGCATGAAGCAGGTGGGGAATCAGGAAATTATATCCCTGCAGCAGATCTGAGTGGAACATTCTCTTGACTGCTTCACCTTTGAATGTTTGGGAATTCTGTTCCTTTCCTAAAGCTAAGCTCGTTCCTTGAATCAAGTATTTTTTTATAAGGAAACCAACACTGCCTCTTTTATTTAGTGTAATTATGTTAGTTATCCATGTCATATGAGTAAAAATAATGTTTATGTTATTAACTAAAATGTGAATTTTGGCTCAGGGATTTTCATTACAAGAAAACTTAAAAAAATGCTAATTACAGGAATCTTGTTTCTAATGGTCCTTTGAAGGACTTGAGAGTTTTGAAGGGAAATGTAATGGGTACTGAACTGGATGTCGCATGTCCTGACCCTGCCTCTTGCTAGTGGCATAACTTTGGGCAGACTTCTTGACACTTCGGTTTTCAATGTTTCATAGGTAAAAGGAGGATTTTTTCTCTCAACTGTTGAGTGGTTAAATTTCATGACTTTCTAAATGAAAAAAAAAAAAAAAGAAGTTAGATTATCACAGAGGTCCATATAAAAAAAGTAACGGGAAAAAATATAAGACTCATTTTTATGCTGTATGTATATGTGTCTGTGTGTGAGAGTTTAACAATAAGCATATTCATACTCTCCTGCTGGTTAAAAGTGTACTTATTCAAAAGCTTCATCTAACAAAGATTCATGTACCAGGATGCTTAAACAGAGCACTATTTAAAATAATGTAGCATCTGGGGTGCCTGGGTGGCTCAGTTGGTTAAGCGTCCGACTTCAGCTCAGTTCATGATCTTGCGGTCCATGAGTTTGAGCCCCGCGTCGGGCTCTGTGCTGACAGCTCAGAGCCTGGAGCCTGTTTCAGATTCTGTGTCTCCCTCTCTCTGTCTCTGACCCTTTCCCATTCATGCTCTGTCTCTCTCTGTCTTAAAAATAAATAAACGTTAAAAAAAGTAAAATAATGTAGAATTAAAAATAATTCATGTGCCTACCCTGGTGGGATTGTTTTTAAAAAGCCTTGATATGACCATTATATAGACTATTCCAGAGCCATATTGAAGTGTTTTTGAAGAAAACAATAATACTAGTAATGTTATATGAGAAAAGAAAGATGAAAACCTATATTTATTATTACCCAAGATTTGTTAGAAAAACTATATGTAGACAGATATTGGGAACACTTCAAATGCTTGTTAATCATTCCTGCCAGGGATTATGGCTGTATTTTATTTTCTTCTTTATATCTTCTTTTATTTCCCAAAGTTTTTCAATAAGCAATGATTATTGCTTGAACAACTATTTTCAATAAACAGTTATTCAGATGAATAATGGGTATGACCAATAAGTATGTTTTAAAGATGATATAATTTGTTGAGAAAAAAGGAGCTAAAACAAAAAAAAAAAGTTGATTCAGGAAAGAGATGAACATTTGAATTCTATCTTAAAAAAATAATCCAACTACTTCAGAAATAATGAAATAAATATTATGGACCATTCATGTACTATGAATCTCACATTGTTTTTGCTAGGCACAGCAACAAAAATTTGTTTTCTCTGCCTGGAGTTTGTATTGGAGAGAACAGTACATCAAAGTCAAGCTTATTTAACTTCATGTTTTTAACATTCAGTCTCCCAGAGCCAGTCTTCCCTTCTGATGTCAAGCCCGTCACCGTGAGTGAGGGATATCATTTCGTTTACAGAGCACCATCCTCTGAATTCTTTGAATTTAGTTTTTGTTTTATTTTTTTATTGCAAAATAATTGACACACAATATTGTATTCATTTTAGGGGTACAACATAGTGATTTGATATTTATATAAATTATGAAAAGGTCACCACAATAAGCTTAGTTACCATCTGTCACCATAGAAAGTTGTTACAATATTATTGACTCCTATTCCCTATGGTGTACGTTATATCCCATGTCTTATTTATTTTATAACTGGAAGATTGTTCCTCTTAACCCCCTCCACCTATTTCATCCATCCCTCAACCCCCCTTCCCTCTGGTAACCTTTAATTTGCTTTTTGTATCTATGAGTCTATTTATGTTTTGTTTTGTTTATTAATTTGTTTTTGTTTTTGTTTGGATTCCACATAAAAGTGAAATCATATAGTATTTGTGTTTTTCTGTCCAACTGATTTCATCCAGCATAATAACCTCTAGGTCTATGTTGTCATAACTGTAAGATTTCATTCTTTTTTACGGCTGGGTAATATTTCATTGTTTGTGTGTATGGTATTATATGTATATATGATGTATGTATATGATGTTATATGTAAATATGATATTATATATCACAATAGAAAATTATGATATATATATATATATATATATATATATATATCTCACAATATCACATCTTCTTTATACATTCATCTACCAAAGGACATTCAGGATATTTTTAAATCTTTAATGCCTACCTTTGAATTAATCTGTCAGCATCTGATTTCAGGTAGAATATTTTCTAACTGCTAATATTCTGGACATATCCACTGACAAAAAGTTTGTGGAGTGCTATATTCACACACAATAATTTATTTAAAAAATACAATGTTTCAACCTAGTTTGTTGAAATATTTGATGTCCTATTCCCTGCCATCAAAAAACCTAACTGTGCAAACAAATATATTCTTTAAATATTAAAGATCAGGATTTTGTTATGATAAGTAGTAGAGGTTTAGAGAATGAAGCACAGGAATTTTGGGTTTGTGACATCAGGATTCATTGTGACTGTTGTCACAAACAATGTTCCAGCCCTGGAAATAGGTTGGTGATAAGTTTCCTAATCTTAGGTTTTTCTTAATGCTGTACTGTGGGACAACACCATGGAACTATCACTCTCAATGATTTTTCTACAGCACAAAGACCTAGGAATAATCAATGTGATTAGCATCTTCACCTCAGGCCTACTTCCTTCGTTTGTTCCAAATTGGGTAGAGGAACATGTGTTCTCAGCCAAATAACAACCAAATCCTAAATGTTTCAAAATCAAAAAGTAAAAGAGTTTTTCTAGCTTGGCCCTATCTCACCTATCCTCCAAGGATATAAAGCTAAAGTGGCCCAGGGTTTTGTTTGTATCAATGATAAGACTTTAATCAATAGTCAGTGATGACTTATTATCATATAAAGATGAATCGTTGTTTCCTAAGCATGTGTTTAAAAATCCAAGACTTTTTGTTTACATGGTATTCGACTGATCTGAGGCAAGTTGAAGTATGAGGAAACTAAAATCTATTAAATATCCGCCATCTGCAAGACCTCTGCCATGAGCTTTATATAAGGTATCTCATTTACATCTCCAAATAGCCCTGTGTGATAGATATTAATGTTTTGACTTTTAAGAGTAAGGAAACTATGACTCAGATAGGTTACCGAACTTGTTTATAGCCACATACATAATTAATAGCAAAGATGAGATTTGAACCCATGTTTGACTGTCTGAAACCCACACCACTTTCAATGCTGACTTTTGTTGTTAATGGCTTTAAATAAAAACTAGAGAATTTGAAATTTCTATTTTATGAAGTCATTTGCATCACAACATCAAGTACCCTCTCCTGATTGAAAAATAATTGCACGTGTAAGAGGCGGTGAAGGATAAGGAGCAGTTTTCTGCATCTTGTTTCTATCACTGGACTGTTTTTTATGATGTACATCAACTCATTCAACTTTTCTCAGTTCCTCATTTGTAAAATGTACATATGACCAAAATTTCCCCCACTTAGCTACTTATATTGACTATGATAATATGAGTATATTGTAAACTGTAAAGCACTACATAAATATTTTATCCTCACTTATTTAGTTTATAATAAGTGTATTAGTTTCCTAAGACTGTCATTCCTAAAGTACCAAAACCCAAGTGCCTTAAAACAACAGAAATTTATTGTCTCACAGTTCTGGAGGTTGAAAGTCTAAAATCAGTGTGTCCACTGAGCCATATTCTCTCTGATATCTCCAGAGGAGAATCCCTCCTTGACTCTTCTATTCTGGTTTTTGTTGGCAATACTTGACATTCCTTAGCTTATATGTATGTCACTCCAGTCACATGGCTGTCTTTTCCTCATGTTTGTTCACATAATCTCCCCTGTGTGTGTGTGTCCATCTCTGTGTCCAAATTTCCCCTTTTTATATAGATTAGGGCCCATCATAATGAACTCATTTTAACTCGATTATTTCTGTAAAGACCCTATTTCCAAATATAGTCACATTCTGCCTTACTGGGATTTAAGGCTTCAAAATATCTTTCCAGAGGGACACAATTCAATCCATAACAATGGAGTCCTTCTAAAAGAAATGGTTAGCAAACAATGAAAAAGAAGTAAAAAGGCTATGAAGACTAGGTGAGATTCTATCCATATATTTTTCTTGGTCAGGGTAATAAAGGAAAATCCTCGTATGACAAACTTCATTGATGATCAGGATTTCTGCTGCAAGAATATCCATTACGTTCTGAGTGATCAAACAAGGGTGGGAGGCCTTTTAAGACCCCAGAGTTCTTCCAGATGTGTCACAAAGTTACTCAGGTAATATGACTTTACCTTTGGACCTATAACAAAGATATCCTTAGTAAATGAGGCAGATTATTTAATTGGAGCTAGGCTTGCAATAACTTATAATTTAAATCAGTGTTTCACAGTGTGCTTCTCAAACCAGTAGCATCAGAATCACCTGAGAACTTACTAGAAATGCATACACTCAGGTCTCACCCCAGATTCTCTGAGTCAGAAACTCTGGGGTTAGGTCCAGAAATAAAAGTTTAACAAGTTATCCAAGTGATTCTGATGGATCACAGAATTAAGTGATTCTTAGCCATGCACAACTTTTGCATCTGTAAAGATTTAGAAAATGTGCATTTGTCCTGTATCTGCCCCAGAGCTTCTGAATTATAGAGTCTGAGGTTGGACATGCGAATTGGTTTAAAAAGGTCCACATGTGATAAAACTTCTGGATTAGAACTATCCAAGCCTTGCAGAATTGTACTAGAGTCAAGCCTAAATTAGTAATTTTGAATGGATTAGAATGAAAAGCCTAAGCATCCGCTTGGAAACCATTCACTGGTTGACGTGGTGCTGTCCTTGGTGCTGATTTGGTTTTACCTGATGCATCCTTAGAGATTCCCTGTGTATGGATTCTGTTAAGTTCTGTGCCCTGACACTGAGCCTTTGGTTGGCATTTACCATGAGAGATTTTCCTGACCCTGAGCTTTCACTTCAAACATTTTTGCTGGCCCATCCTTGTCTGTATTAGGTCTAGATGACATTTCCCACAGAACAGAATTTGAACTAATTTAAGTACGATGGCAAGACCTTAAGATGAATATATTGCTAAAAATTACAACTGTTATATACAGAACTTCAGTATGGACAAATGAATAGTGGAGAACATAACAATCACCTGTGGGTATGTAATAACAATTAGACATCTGGGCCACAACCTTGGAGGGCTGAGAGAGATAAGATTTTAAAAATCCGATGAATAATTTTGATGTGCACCACCAGTTAAGAAGTACTGCCTTAAAAATTACTGATCAGTGACTATAGGTCAACCTTTCCTGGAATTTGATATTTGTCTCAATATTCTTTAATATTTATGGTAGAACCCATTTCCTAGGTAGACATGAGATTTACTTGGGCATTTTTCAGCAGAGATACATACACATTGTTCTTCTCCTTTTCTTTTCTGGTGTTTGTTTTTGATGAACAATTTGATAGATAGGTTTGGTTCATGCTGTTGGCTTTCTAGAAATAAGGAAGACAGAAATGGCTAGAAGATATTTACTAATTCAGAGCAGGACATCTCTACACAGCTCTCAGCTTCCCTTAGCTCTCAATCAAGGACCCACCTTCATTGTTATTTTTGGAAGCAAAATGTCAACAGTGTTCATAAAAGTAAGTATTATATCATTGTATATTGAATCACACAGCTTTGTTATTAATAGGTATAACAAACATCAGTGTATTGTAAACCCAGGGCTTAAATTTCAAATCCAAAGCTCTTTTTGTTGGTTGCAGAGTGATGAAACTGGGATGTGTCCTTGGCTGCCATGGAGATAGGAAATGGTTTGGACCTTTTAAAATTTATTCACTGGAACCCCTATTAAATGGATTAAACAGTTGCAGACATAGTAGGAAGCTACACTTTTTTCAAAATATCTCAGATTATCACCATACAACCTTAGCAGACCTATCTGCAGCTTTACGAAGAACTACAGCTGCAGCTACATTGAATTTAACAAGGTGTCTCTTTCCAGGAACATCAGTCCCAGTAACTTGTGCTAATTGAAACCAGAATAGAGGAAGTGCTATTAACGATGTGGCTCTGAATGCCTGAGAATTCAGGCTGAAAAAGATACCAGAGCTGTGCACAGAGTCCAGATTCTGAAATTCCATTACTTCTCAGTTTCAGGAGTACAAGAATATGGTATTACCTTTGCTCTGAAAAGCCATCTAAAAATAATCTCCTTACATTCCAAACACAATGAGCTCTAACTATGGTATTGCCTCAAGGCATCTGAAGGTGTAGAGGGATTGAATCTTGTCGGTTGTTATAAATTCTTCCAGGCTGTTAGAGCAGATGTTTTTGCCTCATCACCTTTCACCTTCTCCACTCTTGTCTGGGTTTTAAACTTATGCAAACATAGTTTAAACTACTAGCTCTGTTTGCAGGATGGCAGTTCTAGTCATTTGCTGCATAAAGGGTGCCAAACTGGGGCTTAGGAAAAGCCTGTTATTTGGTGCAACATTTTCCCAGATGGATTCAATATGTAATAAATAAATGAGAACTACGTAGGCACAAAATTGGTATTTTGGCATAATCTTATCAAATTTCTTGTTTTGTATGCCTTTTCTATACAGATCATGATTTCAGAATGGTTGGATAAGAGAAAGTGCAGCTTTATCATCCAGTAGGGTCTTGTAAATCTGTCATATATTATTGGACTAAAAACTTGTAATTCAATAGCTAAAGCGACCTAAGTAATATTTTTCCTATCCCCTTTCCTGTAGGAAAGTAAAAAGGGATGAAATAAAGGGACACAGTGAAATGCATTCCTTTTTCCTCTCTTTTACCTGAATCTGGTAAGGTGCTCAAAACATTTCTATTTAGTAATATTTGAAATCTGTTTCTTTTAATCCAAACCAGCTGTTTTCTCTAAAGAGCAGCCTGGAAAAGAAATATTGTTTGGATAATCCTTTCCCAAGCCTGTACATTCTTGAGGTTAGAGCTGACTAAACCCATGAATGATTTACACTCCTGTTTATTCCAAGAGCTTTATAGTTTCCCATTAGTCTCCTCACCAGACCCCAAAGGGTTTCCCGAGCAGCAGCACACTCACTGAGCAGGCAGCTAATTTAATCACATTTGGAATAATGGACATTTTTCAGGACAGAGAAGTAAAGAACCTTCTCAGTTTTAGATAAAATTGGGCAGAGAAGCCCACAGTAGAGCTTACTATGTTTTGCTTATTTTTCTATTACATTTAAATGCTCTAATTGCTTCTTCAGAGAGGATCAAATCCCATAATTATAAATAATTAATGTTTCTTTAGAGCAATACTAAATCGAGCCATCATTTGGGGATACAAACACACAGTAGCACCTAATAAAACATATGCCTTAATATTATTACTAAATCAAAGCCAAAGTGAACTCTCCAGAGGATTTAGGCCTCAGGAAGATACATGATGTGAGTAGCTGGATTAGAAAGAAGGAAGGATAGATGGAATTTTCCTTGTATGGATGTCTCCATGAGACTCACTAATGCAAATTCCTCCAGTCATAGCAAAATCAACATCTGTATGAGACTCAAAAATTTATTTAAATAAGCAGCATATTCCATCTGAATTGTGTAGCTTATGGTAATTTTGCATATAGGAAGTTGCAATGTACTTCATATTCAACATGGATAAGTTTCCCGGGGCAAGCTATTTAAAATTAATCAAACAGTACATATTCTTGCCTGACAGAGGCCCTTTCTCAATATCTTGTGTCTGACCTGCACTTTTTATTCTGATGTACTGATTCATGTAAGGAAAGAAGAACAACAAAGCCATGACCATAACTTATAGATCTCAGAAATATGTATGTACAGAAGAGCAAATTACAAGCATCTTTTCTGGTTAAATCAAACACTGGACAGCTAGAGTTATAAAAAAGGTAATAAAGATTTTATAACAAGCAATAAATACAAATCTCTGTTAGGACTGATTGAAGAAGACAGTTCTTCATCGTCTATATTTGGTTTATTTCTGGCTCCCCTGTCTCCCTGCAATTACATGCAGGGGATGTTTTGTTTTGTATTCAGAATGGTTGAGGGAAAGTCTGTCAGAGGCTCACCGCTAGGTACGAAGTCATTGGCTGCAGCTTTATATTGTAGAGTGGCTTGGAGGGAGATTTTAAAGCTTTTGTGAGTAGTTGTTAAATCTTCCATTTATTTAATAAACTATAGTAAGCATGTAACTACAGGTAAAAGGTGTAGCACCTGGTCTTCCAGAGCTTAAGGCGTCATTCAGTCATCCATCTATCCTTTTGTCCATCAACCAGCCAACCAGACAACCATCCATCCATCCATCCATCCATCCATCCATAGAACATTCCTAGCTTGTGCGAAGCATACTAAGGGCTAGGGAATACTATTAAAGGATATAGGAACTGAGGAAGCTAGGGTTTGTTTCTGTTTTCTTTTTTTCTGATGATCCTAGCACTTTAAGTGAATGCTAACTGTATTTCTCACTATTGGCAGCAGCAAAATGGTTCATCTGCATGTCTACTTTCCATCGTTGTTCTTATCCTACAGAGATTACCCCCTAAGAGCCTGGGCACAGGTCTTCATAGATTGCAACCTGAAGCAAGGAGACAGGGTATACTATAGTCAGTTGTCATTCCTGCTCTAGAAAAGCAAGTCCTGTTTAGGTCTAAACCCTCAATGACTTCTCTTGCTCAGACCAGAGCATGTTTTGACACTAGGTCAAGGCTCTAGATGATGCTTGCAGAAAACCCTTCCAGAGCTCTATTAAATACCATAAAAACATAAAAAATCCACTTGAAAAAATTGAGACACTCTCTCCTATAGTAAATAAATCTAGAAATTACATTAAAAATCCATAAATTTTAGGACAAATGTTAGAAGGATGAGGGCACATATTTTATTTATTTATTTATTTATTTATTTATTTATTTATTTATTTATTTTTCAATATATGAAGTTTATTGTCAAATTGGTTTCCATACAATACCCAGTGCTCATCCCAAAAGGTGCCCTCCTCAATACCCATCACCCACCTTCTGCTCCCTCCCACCCCTCATCAACCCTCAGTTTGTTCTCAGTTTTTAAGAGTCTCTTATGCTTTGGCTCTCTTCCACTCTAACCTCTTTTGTTTTTTTCCTTCCCCTCCCCCATGGGTTTCTCTTAAGTTTCTCAGGATCCACATAAGAGTGAAACCATATGGTATCTGTCTTTCTCTGTATGGCTTATTTCACTTAGCATAACACTCTCCAGTTCCATCCATGTTGCTACAAAGGGCCATATTTCATTCTTTCTCATTGCCACGTAGTACTCCATTGGAGGGCACATATTTTAATATGCTGATATGTTTAGGCTTAGAATAGTTTCCTGCCCAAAGACACCCAAATTTCTTGCCCAATTTTGTTGTTTTCATACAGAAATTATGTATGTTTTATATAGGGATTCCTTGATTTCAAAGATAAACCAACTGGAACAGTGTTGAACAAAAAATTGAAAGTATATTGCAAAGGTACGATGGAATTATATAGAATCTAGAAGGCAGAGTTTTTACCCCATATATTGAAAGTAATCAGCAATGGGGCTGTTTTTTCGCTTCCAGTGTCCATAGTTTCCTGTGTCTTTCTGAATGTCTGCTTTTACTTTTTCTTTCTCTCTAGACTGACTTTCTCTCCTTTGCCTTGTGCTTGGGACACAAAGGACAACCCTGTCCCTTTATTTGACGTCCCATCTTTAGCATTTCTGATCAACGGACTAGGGTCTTTATATACCAATTTCAAATTTCTATTCGAGACATTCTGATTGACTTAGTTTAGCCTATTGATTGATTCTCCTGAATCAGATACTACCCCATATCTAATATTTACAGACAGTATTTTTCCTGGGTCAGTATAATATACAGACTCATTTCCCATTAAAACACTCCCCAAAAAAGAAACTTTAGAATACCATTTCTTTCTTTGAACTTACTCTCTTTATATACATTAACTTTTATTTGTATGTAAATATTTTTCCTATCTCAGTTATGCAAATTAATATGTTCTGAATGAAAAAGAAAAATTAAGCTTTTGAAATAAATGAAGTCTGCTGAGTCAATGATAATACATTACTTTGAGCATGTTTTTTTTTGCCTGCTGAAATTAGGCATTTTGTTATTATCTACCATCTCATAACTTATCCTATGAATATCTTCGGTGATGAATTATAACTTAAAACATTCAGTTCAATGTGTTTTATCTAAAGATTTTCTCTTAACTATTTTTATTAGCTTTAATTAATTGGATTTTATTAATTAATTTTAAACTTTTGATCAAATAATTTTAAGCTTTCATATGATATCTGGTTCATTGAAACCACTCAAGCAGTCAAGGAGGAGTTTGAAGAAATAATTATTCCACTTGCATACCAATTAGGTTTATAAATTATTTGATATCTCTCCTTTTACCCTATTACTGAGTTTAATAATTTTCTCTTTCCCTAGTCTTTTCAACTCCAATTCAGTCTCCACACTCCAGACAGCATGGTTTTAAAACAAATATCTACTTATGACACTATCTCTCTCCCTCAAAAAAAAAAAAAATCAGCTATTTCGCTTATATGAAGAAGTCCAACAAACTTAGCCTGGCACCAAGACCATTAAAGACTATTCCCAAACTAATCTTCTAACTTTCTCTTTCATTGTTCCTATTCCTCAAGTTTATAATACAGCCAGGCTATTATTTTCCAAACCGTTTATGTTATTTTATACTTTGCTGGATGCAGCCTTTCTTCTAACCTAACCCATCCAGTGAACACTCTCCCTGCCCACCTCTACCTTCTCTTACCACCCCTTTATCTGATAGTCAGAGCCTCGCTAAGATGTCAATTCTTTGAGAAACTTCCGTGATTCCGTCAGGCAGAATTATTCACCTCCCAATTAAAGCAATAGTAATTGTGTATCATAATTATTTGGCTATATGCCATAATTAGTCAGTTATAGACCCCTACAAAATTGCAATCTACCTTGAGGGCAATGACCTAGTTGGAAGCATTTCATCTTACCATCTAGCACAGGGTGCACACATGCTCAGTAAGTTTTAACTCAAATGTGTGCATAAAAGGATAAATGAGTGAATGAATGAATGACTCTCAAAACCATTTAGTGTGTTTTGTCAGGTAACCTGGATTTTTTGGATGGTTCTGACTTCTAATGGGTAAATATGTTATTATTCTATCCTTACTGCTGCTATTCTTACAATATGCCCTGATTTATTGATATTTTCCTCCTAAAGTTATTAGGATAAGCTTTTTAATTTCCTTATTAGCTTCCCATTTAATTATTTGATTTCTTGTTTTGCTTTATTTGCCACAATTAAAATGAAATAGAGTTCCTTTAGTCCAACCATGGTCTATAAAATAGTACTTGTATTAGTGAGTATAGACTTATTTTATAATTTCTTACATATTTCTGATTCTTAAGAATTCAGAAGTAGTTTCCTTTTTTAAATGTGCATATGATTTCAAAATTAAGAGTCCCCAGACTTATTTTAATGTTTAATCCTAGGGTTATTTCTTGGCTGTTTAAATGATAGAGTACAATTCACCACATTCTGAAAATCATCACAAAAAATATGTCCATGAAAATTGATTCCATGTGTCTTTATTTTAGCCCATTCTTTTTTTTTAATTTAGGGTTTTTAATTTACTTATTTTGAGAGAGAGAGAGAGAGAGAGAGAGAGAGAGAGAGAGAATCCCAACAAGCTCTATGCTGTCAGCACAGAGCTGGTGCAGGCTCGGATGCATGAAACATGAGATCTTGGCCTGAGCCAAAACCAAGAGTCAGACACTTAACCAACTGAGACTCCCAGATACCCCTATTTTAGTCCATTCTTAAACAGTTCTGGGTGATGTAAGCTGGTGACCTTTGCAATACTTCGAGCCACAACATAGTTCAATGTTGGTGTCAGTCATGAAATCAGTTGGATAGCTTTGCAATTGCACAGGTCGTCATGATGACCCAATATCTAGTTCATTTATTTCAGCAAGTGACCATGGTTTCAGATAGTGTTTTTTCAAAATATCATTGCAAACTGATCCACAATATTTCTAATTAGAGTCAAAAATAATTATGGAACATTTCTAATCCTACATATATTTTACCAGTTTTCAACTCTTCATTCACCTTTAGTTTTCATAGGGATCTGTTAATCCTGACTAATTGCATTTTAAAATATTCAAGGAATTATTCACATCATCTCTTCCTGCCATTACTGAAATTCTGTGCCAGAATTTTAATGACAAAAATTATGCACCATTTCTCATTCTGGAGAGTATAAGCAAAGATGGTTGGTTATAAGAGGTCAATTCTGACATCAGATATTTCACAAGTTACTTGAGGAAATGGAACAGCACCGAATAAGCATAATATCCTTATAAGGGACAATAAAACAATGGCCCATGAAACCATGGAGAAAGAAAAGAGTTCTAGTTCTGAGAAACAGGGTGGTCTTCATAGGCACGTGTAGCAGACAAGAGCTACATTTATTAAATGCCTACTAAGTGCCTGTCATGAAGAGAAAATTCTACATAAATCAATGTATTTATTCTTCACAACAATCTGATGAGGTAAGGATTATCCAGAGAAGTTAAGCAATCCAACCCAGATGACACAGTGTGTAAGACAGAAATGGATTTGAATTCACATCCATAGGATTTGCAAACCTCCAAGGCCATGGAGGATAGACCTCAAAGAAGAGGCGCTATTTCAACTGGCAGAGGTAGCAGTTGGGGAAGCAAAATTCCGTCACATTTACGTTTTTCCTAATTCTCTAGAGGGTTTACTCTTCTTTGACTTCCTGGAGGCAGAATGGCATAGAAACTAGGAGCATGAGGGGCGCCTGGGTGGCTCAGTTGGTTAAGCCTCAGACTCTTGGTTTCTGCTCAGGTCCTGATTTCACAGCTTCTTGGTACTGAGCCTTGTGTCAGGCTCTGCACTGACGGCTTGGAATTGTCAGATCCCGCTTGGAATTGTCTCTCTCCCTCTCTCTCTGCCCTTCCCCCACTCACTCTCTCTCTCTCTCTCTCTCAAAATAAATAAACTTAAAAAAAAAAAAAGAAACCAGGATCATGAGGTTTGAAGTCGTACCCCCTGAGCTCAAACCTTGGTTTTACTACAGACTAGTATTTGAATTCAAGGCAAGCTATGTGTTTTGAGTCTCAAGTTCTGCTTGGTTAAAATAGCACTAGAGTTGTGTTGAAGATTGAATGAAATGTTAGCACAACGCCTTTAAACTAGTATTTGCTCAACAGGTAGTAATCATTCGTAGTATTGTAATTAATCTCAGGGCACAGTTTTAAAAATTTTAAGTGTACAGATCAGAGTTACATGCCCATGAAAATATGGCTACACCTTGATTTCCTGTGACCTGTTTTTCATCGATGGCCTATATATTCAGAGCACACACAATTCATTGAAATCTAGTATAACTTATATTTATAATTCACTGGCAAGAAACAATTGCCTCATTGGCAGTTTTTCTCTCTTAAATATATAAAACAAAAGTAAAATGAGGGAAGCCAAGAAAACCTGCTTAGTTCCATTGTCGTTTGAGTCCTCTGGCTACATGTCAGCTGATCATAAGATAACACAAAACAGTGGAAATGGCCATAGAATATGTTTTATTCTTCCTCCATCTTTTTTGAAGAAGAATTGACAAATATAATTGTATGTGTGGAAAGTGTAGCACCTGATGATTTAATACACACACACACACACACACACACACACACACACACACACACATTGTGGAATGATTACAAAATCAAGTTAACACATCTATTACCTGACATAATTAATTCTTTTCACACATGTGTGGGAAAAACACTTGAGATCTACTCTCTGCGAATTTCAACTATTCTTCTGTATATTAAATCTTGAAAACTTATTCGTATAATTCAGTTTGTACCCTTTGCCCTACATCTGCCCATCTTCCCTTCCTCCAAACCCCTGGCAACCACCATTTTATTCTCTATTTCTAGAAATAGGCTCTTTTTTGTTAAGCTTATTTGTTTATTTTGAGAAAGAGTGAGCGGGGTAGGGGCAGAGAGAGAGGCAGTGAGGGAATCCCAAGCAGGTTCTACACCAACAGCCTGGAGCCTGAAATGGGGCTCAAACCCATGAACCCATGAGATCATGACCTGAGCTGAAACTAAGAGTTGGGCGTTCAGCCCACTGAATCATCAAGGCCCCTTCTAAAAAAAGGCTTTTTTTTAAAAAAAAATTACACATATAACTGAGACATACAGCAAGTATTTGTCTTTCTCTGTCCATCTTATTTCACTTAGCATAATGCTCTCCAGCTTTACCCATACTGTAGCAAATGCAAGGTTTCCTTTTTTTTTATGGCTGAATAATATTCCAGTGTGTACGTGTGTGAGTGTGTGTGTGTGTGTGTGTGTGTGTGTGTATGACATTTTCTTTTTTAGGTTGTTTCCACATCTGGCTACTGTGAACTGTTTTCACATTGTTGTGAATACTGCACTGAACCTATATCATGTTTCTGAAGAGCTTAAGCACATACGCTATCAGTCCTAAAGCAAGAAAACAAAGACAAAGATCTATGTGTGACAGATTTACATCTTTATGCCTCTATTTATATGCAGAGATGCATGTGATTCAAAAGATCAAAATGTGGTGCAAGAGTTTTCCACAGAGAAGACCCTTGAAGTAAATCACTAAATATATGTGTGTGTGTGTGTGTGTGTGTATGTATGTATTTTGGTGCAGTTAATCATTATTAATTCTTTTTGGTGCAGTTAAATTGCCAAATTATTTTATTATATAAATTGCAAAATTTTCCTTACCCTTCTTTTTTGCCTGTAAAACTTTCACAAGAAGGATTTAACCCAATGTCGCTGCTTCTACCCTCATAATATCCTAAGGTAATGCCTGTAACCTGAATAGCTCAAGCCACTCAAACATTTACCTCTGTGTGTGCATATGCATGCATACATGTGTGTGTGTAGGTACACATATACACACTCTCGGGATATTCTCAAATTGACTCTGTGGACTTTGGGGGCTTCTGATCACGATTGCGAGACAATTCTAACTGAGGCCGTTCTTCCAGGCGTTTTGCTTGAATTACCCACTCCCTGTATAAATCACAGCTTTCTGCCTGTCATTTTTCAAGGCCCTGCTGTGAATCCAAACCAGGTGACTATGTGGATATGTTGGGAGGCAAAGTGACAGAACACGCCTGAGCTTCCATTTTGCTCAGGGCAGTGATTATTAATGTGAGAAATCCGGAGTGATGTGAAGTGGCCAGAGTTTCAGCACAATTTATTGCTTGCAGCTTTGGGGTCCCCTGGCCTTTACCAGCTGTTCCACACCTGGACGTGGAGAACAGAAACATCCCTCTTCAATTTATCTTTCCTGGACTTGTTGCTTATGGGACTCAGATGCCAGGTGACAGGGCTGGGAAGTAGCAATGAGAGTCTCCACCTGCATAGCCCTGAATTCCCCACAGAGCCCTTGTTCTGACTCTGGTACAGACACCAGCTTTTAACAGAGTATAAGTTCTAAGTCAGGGGGGGAATACGAGCTTACACATAAACTCATTTTTTTTAAGAGTATGATCTTTAGTCTAATCTGGGACAAACTGATTAAGTGAGCAGGAGACTGGAGTCTCCTGAAGGGTTCAAGGACTCTGTCTTCCATGGGACATGAGTACAGCAAGTTGTTCTTTTTTTGAAGGTCTTTTGTTGGATTTTTTCAACTCTGGAGGAGTTTTCTATGCCTGAAATGCTGTGAGCTGCATGAAGGTAATGACTATTGTATTCACCGAATCATTCCTACTGACCAGCGCACGTTAGGCGCTAAGAAAAGGTTTTTCACCAAATGAATGAAATAATGAATGAGTGAACACCGCATCACCTTTCTGTGACCTAAGTGGCCCTATAGTTCAGCGGCTTGGAACATAAACTTTGGAGGGAAGGGATCCAGCTTCGAATCATGGTTCCGCCACTTATTTGCTATGTTACTTCAAGAAAATCCCTTAAACTCTCTTAGTCTGTTTCTTCACCCATGAAATGAGGATAATAATAACTACCTCATACAGCTGTTTTGAGGATTAGATGACGATGTAGATATAGCAGGGTGGATTTCATCTCCCTCCGTATCTGAGGCTGACATTTACCTAGGCAAGAACAAATCAGAGCAGTGAGAGGCTCCTTTTTCATAACAGGACACAGGAGATATGCTGGTTGGGGTTAACCGTGGCAGCACATAATAAACCAGTGACCAGCCTAAACTGAGGGGTCTTCCCTCTCTTCTCTTCCACTCTCAAGATCTGGAATCCCATCCAGAGGGAGGTTCACAGAAATGAATAACTGTGGTGTTTTGGGTCCCCCAGACAATCCCTTTTAAGAGCGCTTCAAGAAGTAACTCTATGGTGAAGATGGTCTCCTCCTTTGATTGTAAGGCTGTGACCTAATTTTTTTTTTAAGTGTTAAAACTTGAAGGGTAATCATCCAGTTTCTATATAATGCAAAAGACAATGCAGTGTCAGAAATGAAGAAGATCTGTCTTTTTGCAATGTAATTATAAAGAATTGGAAGACTGCCCTAATGCCTGGGTGCTTTTGCAAAAATTTGGACTTTGCCTAGGTAGTCCTACGAAGGAACAAGCCCATGACAGCTGAGGTGACAGGGCACACACTCCAGTCTCTTCTCTTGCTGTTATACCTGCTGGTACCTGCTGGAAGAGTTTTTTTCTCCTTCCCTAGAGGAGATGGATGTAGCCCTTCCAGAGACACACGGGAACTGGAATAATGTCCACTCACTTCCTCCTGTTATCAGGGGCCTTTCTGAAAACCTGTACTCTTCCTTTAGGTATGAATCCTCTCCTTTCCTACCTGCTGAGACCAGAAAAGGCGGTAGGGAGCATTCAGGCTACCATTTGTTTCATTCCTTGTTTACAGGTTGTGTTCTCTGAGGAAAGAACCACGTGCTTCAGTAGAATACAGCCAGTTCCCAATTCCACCCCTGGAACTCGGAAGTTAATCTTCAACCAGGGTAGTATAAGGATGGATAAGTTGTACAGGAAACTCAGTCTAAGAAAATTTGACACCCACTGGCATTGAAGAGGGAGGAAGGAGAGAAGAATGCAGTAAAGCATCCCAATAGACCTTGAATGAGAAGAAAGAGATGGTCCAAGGCAGAGATTCTGTATTGAGATGGAGAAAGCGTAAGGAATCCATTCTGGAATTTTTACACCAATATATATTCCATACAGTTGGCATATGCCACTCAAATTCCTGCAAGACTGACATTTTGTGTAGCATTTCTTCCTTTCTTGTCTGTCTTCTCCCTTTCTTATTCTCTCTCTTTCAAAACATGACCACGCTAACACACACGCAAAACATAACCATACACGAGAAATCCATGCAGTCAATAATGATTGCTTCAGCAGGTGCCCTCGAAGCCCAAGGCAGTGCACTTTGCCAGTGCTGACAGCCTCAACTTGCTTCCTGGCTAAGCAAGGGGATGCTTGACACAAGCCAAGTTCACTATGGAACAACTTTCTGGACATCTCAGCCAGCTGGAAAGCTTTTTGTCCTCATAATTGATTTTAAGCACCATTGCTTCTTACTGGCAACACCATTACTCCCTGCTGAAACATGCGAAAAGAAAATCATACTCCTAATCAGTTGTATTCAGGGCACTGCTTCTCCTCACCTCAGCTGTGACTCTGTAGCCCATAGAGGATCATGTAAAAGATTGGGAGAGGTGACCTGGAGTCTCCCCTATATACTCAGTTGCCCAACGTGTTTTTAAGTCTAACAAAATGATAACTTAGATATGGCATCAATAATATATTTCTAAGATTGACTTTCTGTGGCATTAAAATGGCACATTTTGTGCTGCTTTACCATGGAGATGTAGAGACTTGGTTAGAATTTAGCTTCTCTTGTAGAGAAGACATAAAGTTATCTGTCTCCCTTCCACTACTGAAATCAATATTTAAAACTCAGTATGTCTTTTCATTTTTAGCATTATCATTTTGCATTTAACAGCAACTTCCTGGTGATACAATGATTTTTTCCTGAAGCAAGATGGAAATCTGAATTCAGACAGGCCCTTTGAATGCCTCTAATCCTATGGGAAAATCTGGAGTTCTCCCTCAGTAAAAAGGTTTGCCTTTATCATTCTGTTCTTTTCCTTCCCTGTAGATAATGGTGAGATTAAAGACAGATAATTAATTAATCAACCACATCTGAAAACATTTTCTGATTCAAATTAAAACAAGGGTAAAATTATTCCTATATTTTATGAATTCATTGAATTAGTAATGAAACAGGCTTAATTTAGACTTATGCAAACTGCTTTTCCACAGAATGTCTGTTTCAGCACGCTTCAAGCTTCTTGGTTATTAAAAGCACAATTTAAGAAGAGATCCATCTTCTGGAGGGTGGGGTGTGGTCTTTGGAGTGAATTGGACCTTGAGCATGTCAAACCTCAGTCTCAGTGTGCTTTATAGTAAGATCAATCAAAAAGATAGAACTCACTACCCAAACAAAATGGATCTCAGATTAAAAGACACTTTCCCTTCTTCTCATTTTAAAAATAACTTGAAATTTTGCACTCACTCAAAGTAAAACCAAATGTGTTATATATTCCTTCATAAAATCAAAAGGTCAAGATAGAACCATGGTAATGGAAGGCATCTCAAATGGCTTATAAGCAAAGAGGCAGCCAAGTTTACTGAACAAATATTAGACTGTGAACAAGACCAGATTCTGCACACTCCCTTCATGATTACACTTCTTTTTGGTATGGTGATAGAAATCCCTTCTCCACCAATGATGCAGGGGTTGGAAGTCCCACAAAAGCTGGGTCCATGTCTGTGTTTGCTTACCTTGCTTTTCCATCCTTCAGTACCTAGCACTGTGCCTGTATAAACTAGATATTCGATGAATGTTTACTAAGTGATTAAATAAATCAAAGTAGAGAGTCACACAAAGATCAGGTTTCCTCTCCCCCACCGTTACTTCTGAGATTTCAAGCTGGAATGATCTCTTCTTGCCTGAAGTCTACCCAGTTTCACTTCTCTGTGGCTTTGCTCCAGCTCTCTTTCTTGTAAAGACAACACTTTTCTCTTGCTCTCCGTGAAGTAAAATGCTAGTCACCCCCACGATTTGATCAAGTTTCAATTCTTCCATGAAAGTTCATCCCTCAACTCTATTAGTAAACTCTGATTTCTTTCATTTATAAATTTTGTTGCACTTTCAATTAGACTAATGTGACTTATCTGTATTTTAATTTTCTAGCCCAGCTACACTGGAAGCTTTTACTTGTCATATATATATGTATGTGTGTGTGTGTATATATATATATATGTATATATACATATATATATACATATATATATAATATATGTCATATATGTATATATATGTATATGTCATGTATATATATGTCATATATATGTCATATACATCCTTATCACCATACACAGCCCTCTGAAAATGGTAGGACACGTTCTAAGTGCTTGAATAATGAGCTTTTGTTGATTGATCTTTGATAAATCTTATACTTACAAAACTTTGTTCATTCATTAATTCTTGCATCTATTTATTTATTTATTCTTTTAGAATGCAGGCTGTGACTTTGTCCTTATTGTATCTTCAAGATCTAGAAAAACTTTGGCACGTTAGTAGGTGCTCAATAATTAAATATTGATCAAATTAATTATTGAGTTTCAACATGGTTCCAGTTCCTACTGGGTTTGCTGTCCAGTAGGGGATATAGACAAGTAAACATGTACTTACGGTATAATATGCTGAGTGTTACCATGAAATTGGAGGAGCTATGGAGGATTAGAATGACCCCTAAATAAGGGGAGTCAGGCATCAAGAAAGGCTAAAAGTAGGACCATGATTACTCTTCTGAGATCTGAACAAATACAAAGAATTACACAAAGGGGAAAGATGATAAGAAAAACATCCTGGACAGAAAAGACAGAATGTGAAAATGCGAGAAATCATGGTGCATCTGAGGGACTAAAAGGAGCTCATCATGGCTGAAATACAAAATGAGTTGAAAAGGAGTTGTTCAGGCTATCCAACTTTCTTGTGCCTCTCTCTCTCTCCTAGACTTCCTTTCCCTAAGATCCTTCCCACTAAGATCCAAGCTTTCCATAATTTTTATTTTTTCTTTCAAATATTTCCTACCTCTTTTTTCATTACTTATGTCTCGAATGTCACCTTCTTGTGAATTTTTATGTATTCTCAACAAGTTCCTCCCTTCAATAATTAAAACAAGGAGCTGTCCACCATGAGTGATTCTTTTTAATTGTTTTTACTAAATTAAAAAAAAAAAAAGAGTTGGGTCAAACACATTTCTTTTTTTTTTTTTTTTAATTTTTTTTTTCCAACGTTTATTTATTTTTGGGACAGAGAGAGACAGAGCATGAGCGGGGGAGGGGCAGAGAGAGAGGGAGACACAGAATCGGAAACAGGCTCCAGGCTCTGAGCCATCAGCCCAGAGCCCGACGCGGGGCTGGAACTCACTGACCGTGAGATCGTGACCTGGCTGAAGTCGGACGCTTAACCGACTGCGCCACCCAGGCGCCCCTCAAACACATTTCTAAAATAACTCAAGAAGCTGAAAACAGATGCATATGTATCCAAACTAACCTCTCCTCCCCAGGTTTTTTGTTTTGTTTTGTTTTTTTGTTTTTTGTTTTTCTTTTCAAAATAAGTCTAGCCAATTTTCTTTTTTTTTTTTTTAACCTTTATTTATTTTTGAGACAGAGCGAGACAGAGCATGAATGGGGGAGGGTCAGAGAGAGAGGGAGACACAGAATCTGAAACAGGCTCCAGGCTCTGAGCAGTCAGCACAGAGCCGGACACGGGGCTCGAACTCACGGACCGCGAGATCGTGACCTGAGCCGAAGTCGGACGCTTAACTGACTGAGCCACCCAGGCGCCCCAAGTCTAGCCAATTTTCAATAGAATGTGAGGTAATGAGCTTCTCTATTCTCACATGTCAATCCATCTAACATTTTAGCTTTCCTGAACCTTCATATTTCTTTTCAGTACCCTAGGTCAGTTCTGACAGCTCCACCTTCTTAAATACAGGTGAACACTGAATCCAAACTTCAAAGAGTCATCCCAAAAGTGTATCAGAATCATCTCTAGGAATTCTTGGTAGTATCACAGGACACTGGACTCCCAGCTAATGGGTGAATGTTCACATGTCAAAAATTACTCCCTATCTAGCTTTATATTACATCACTCAGCCCAGCAACCTCCCGATGCATTCCCATATATATTCCCCAGTTTCCTACTAACACATATTAACAGGTCCTATAATTCCTTCAGTGTGTAAGTTATTTACTCCCATAATCAGAACCATTTTTTGCTTGTTTGTTTTTTCCCATTTGGTGGAGACCCTGGTTATCAGTCTGGAGATAATGATGGGTAGTGAAGTGGATTGTGAGAAAGATAAGCATCATCATGTGAGGTATCTGTATCTGGTGAGATCTTTGCAGGGTCTCCTTTAGCAAGAGGGAGAAGGTTTCCTTTTTTTCCTAGGGAAATCTGGGGTTTTGAGATTTTAAGTCTCATTGACGCAAATGTCTTCATTTTAGGTCTCAAGTTTCCATTCTTTTCTTATCATGACACTAGCTAGGAGACCTGTTGTGGTTGTGCACTCAATCTCCTCTGCAGCTCACAATTAGATTCTGGGATGGCTTTTCCGTAAAATCATTTCTGCGGCTACAGGAAATAAGTGTTTTCTTCAATGTTGGCATAGAGTCCCTCTGGCTTTGAGAGTGCCTTGGGTTAATAGTTTGTTGACCTGAGCACGTCATTTTCTTATTCAAATCTTCAAAAGAAGTTAACACAAGACAGCCAACTCCAAAATCTTTTTAATTACTGTCGTTCCGTATGATCTAGCTATTGAATAACCCGACACTGACCTGCAACTCATCTCAATCCACCTTTGTGAGAATCTTAGTACTTGAAACACCAAGTGTTCCACTTCCATCATACCACTCACCACTGGGAAGATATTCTTCATTTCCGCCTGATGGTGCATGACCAATCCCTAAATCCCATGCTGAGAGACTGCTTTTTAGGACCATTCCTAGTACCAATAATGTTAGTCTAAGTTTCCATGCAAAATACTTAGATGAAGGGTTTTTATGTTATGAACCTTTGAGTATCTTATGAAGGGCTACATGTTGGTTTAGAGAAAGGATGTGTCAATATCAGCTACACAGTTGCATATGAAGTTCCTGCCAGGAAGGCAATTATCTACACATTGCTATTTAATCGTCTTTGATAAGGAATCATGTGATGCTTCCAAATAGATTTACATAGCAAAGGTCAAATTGGAGAGGCTTCAGCCAGAATATGGTCAAGTGGTCCAGATCTTACAAGGGGCTAAACATATACCCCCATAGTAGGTTATAGGTTTAACTGTTAGAATTGGGACTGAGTAGTATGGAATACTACTAGAAATAGAAATGAAATAGCTGAATGTTTTCATCTTCATTACCTCACAGAAAATGCTCAAATTTTTGGAAATTTTATCATTTTCTGACTCAGTATTGGTGATAGCTTCTGATATTGCATGACTGATAATTATAACATAATAAAGCATGAGGCAAAGACTCTTTTACTGGAGGTGTTTAATGTCTCTATGCTCTCTCTCTCTCTATATATATATATGTATATATATATATGCTTAAATCTATATATATACAGACATTATATATGTCTATATATAGACATTAATATATATAGACATTTTATATATATATAGAATTATGAATTCTATATGAATTTATATATATTCATATATAAAATATATATGAATTAAAGGAAGATTTTATATATATAAATATATATATAAATATATATATATAAATATATTATATAATTATATAATATATATATAAATATAAATATACAATATATATTTATATATATATAATCTTCCTTTAATTCATATATATATATATATATATTTATATATATATAAAATCTTCCTTTAATTCATATATATATTTATATAAATATATATATATTTATAAATATAAAATCTTCCTTTAATTCATTCAATGGTACGATACCAGCTGCATGAGATGATACACATGCTTTTGTTCATAGCTCATTTCATCAATTTGTTTTTCAAAAAGGGCAATAGTCTTCATCTCAGAAAACATTAGAATGATTCATTTCATTTCCTGGATGTTCCATTTATTATCATATTCTTCCTTGAAAACTTAAAGGAGTTTTTAATGATCCAATATTCTACATGGAGAACACTGGCAATTCCACTGCTGTCTTTTAAAAAATAACAGTTGTCATTTTATTAAGGAATTAACGAGAATTAATATTAAAATTGTTCACATTTGTATTAAAAAGGAATGATTTTGAGTTCAGTTGTGTGAACTCAATATAGATGGCCCATTTCTTAATTCTTGGGACTTGTATTGTAGATCTCTGAAGGAAACTAAGGTGGATAAAGACGGTTTCTTCAAATAGAACCTAAGAAAATCAAACAAGTAGAGGCACCTGGGTGGTTCAGTCAGCTAAACGTCCGACTCGATCTTGGCTCAGGTCATGATTTCACAGTTGGTGAGTTCAAGTTCCTTGTAGGGCTCTGCGCTGAACATGGAGCCTGCTTAGGATTCTCTCTCTCTCTCTCTCTCTCTCTCTCTCTCTCTCTCTCCCTCTCTCTCTCTCTCTGTCTCTCTCTTCTCTCTCAAAATAAATAAATAAATATTTAAAAAAATCAAATAAGTAAAAAGGGAATTGTATTTACTCTGTGTCTCCATTTGTATCTTAATGATTCAAAACTACTTTTGGATAAACGGAATATAAGATCCCAATAAGTTTTTGTTTTTCTGGGCTAATAACACAGAAATAGCCTCAACATGGTCCTACTATTTAATTACTCTCAGAATGAATGACTTAAGCTAAAGTATTCCAAGACTCAAATCATCATTTTGGGCAGATATCTGTCCTGCATTTAACTGGCTTGTGTCTTACAATTCCAAAATGCAGGTCAGCCCATGTTGTTACTTACGGGTTCGTTTTACAACTAACTTGTCCCAGAGGGTTTACCATGAAGTTACTTTGTTTAAAATCTCTCCAGGGCACATAACTGGGATTTCTTTTTGGCTGGAGTGAGTAACTAGTGATAGCTAGTTTGCACATTTTCCAGGTAAAATTCTCATGGATATACTCCAAATATTAAAATGTGGGACCTAGTGGCCATTGCTTTTTCAGGTTTTGAGGGAAACCCAGAAATCTTTTTAGAAAAAAAAAAACTTGCGATTTTCTGTAAATACTACTTTGGTGCATCTTGATCTGGCATTTATTTAGGCACAAAGTCTGGTTCAAATACTGAATCAAAATTATTCGTTATTAGAACATATGAGCCCATTATTAATTGGAAAGTGAACAATCTTTATGTTGGGTTTATCATTACAGAATATAATCTCAAACTTTGTGGTCCTCTTCTCTATAAGAAAAAAAAAATAAAGTTAACATAATAGCCCTGAATGTTATAAAGTTGACAGTGGCTGTCTCTAGATCCTAGAATTATAAGCTGCAGAGTTTATTTCCAAGTTCTTTTGGTCTAGGCTGTTTTCCTACTCGAGGTTTGTGCCTTACTTAACCCCCCCCCCCATATTCAAAAAGAAAGGGGCCTTGATTTTTCTCTTTTCTTGCTCCCTGGAAACCATATGCTTACTTGACTTGGAACTTGCCCAGTTGAAGTGAGAATTTAAATCTTGAAGAGATCCAATGTCGAAGGGACTGTTGGGATTCATTCCATAACTTATGGTACTGGAGGTTGTGCTATCTGCTGTCTTGCTCCTCAAAGTCTGTGTGGGCCATCAGTATCAGCATCATCTGGAGGGTTCTCAGAAATGCAGTCTCTGGCTTCATACCAGCTCTATGAATCAGAACCTGGCGTGAGAAGCCCTGCCTCACCAGTGTCCTGCCATGGGGCAGCAGTAGTGAGCCAGGCTATTTCAGCCACAAGTAGTATTGTTTCCTGTTTCCAAGGCCTCTAGATCAGCCCTCGTTCCTGCCCATTTTTAGCCTGGTCATGTTGATTCCAAGTTCTTGATAGTCTTTCCATAATGTTTCTTTCAGCTTAAGATAGAGTCAGTTTCTTTTTATAAAAAAGTTTTTTTAAATTTATTCTTGAGAGAGAGAGAGAGCACGCACATGAGTGAGGGAGGGGGGTGAGGGGTGGACAGAGAGAGAGACTCCCAAGCAGGCTCTGAGCTGACAGTGGGGCTCAAACTCACTAAGGTCATGAGCTCATGACCTGAGCTGAAATCAAGAGTCGGACGCTTAATCCATTGAGCAACCCAGGGGCCCTGATTGAGTCAGTTTTTTATTACTTGCAATTGAAAAAGTCCTAACTGATGCACAGATTATGTTAATTTCCTTTTAAAAGTATCTCCGGCAATTCTAAGTTGTCTTCAATATCTATATACTACTTTTATAATCAGTAAAACAAACAAGTTATTTAAAAATGTATGCCTGCTTCAAACCAGACAGCTGCGAATTTAGACCGCATTTCTTTGGTCTTTTATATTTAGAGTTGGTTGTTGTTGTTTTTTTTTTAGAAAAACTAGATTGTGTTTTGTTGTTATGCCCTCTGCCTACACTGAGAGGTAAATCAGTAGCATCTGTGTGACGTTTAGCATTGTTTTGGAAAGGATGTTTTTGAGGATACTGTTCATGAATCTCGTAGTATCTCCTTTGTGGGGATCCATTGGAACATTTCTCATCGGCCTCAGTGCCAACAGAAGTTAAACAACTCCTGAGAACTAATCTTGTACATTCAAATTCTGTGAATTAATTCATATTCTGTGAATAAAGTTGTGAATTCTGGAAACCAAAGATTTCCCCCAAGTTTCTGAATTACCTGGATTGTTTGGTTACATAGATTTGCAATGCACTAAATCAATAGCCAAGAGGGGAACCCGTGATTTTCACGACCAACTAATTGTTTCTTTTTTTGCTTTCGGTGATTTGAAATTCTGGCAGTACATTAGCGCCTTCCTGGGAAGCTTCACCTGGGCCCCACACCAGTTCAATTACATCAGAATCACTGAGAATGGAATTTTGTAAAAACAAAGCAAAATAAAATAAATAAAATGTACTGTGCAATCTTAACATATGGTCAAGTTTTAAAAGCATTCTTTTGGCTGAATCTGTAGCCCACTCAATTTTCTTGGCCTTACAATATGCATTTTAAAATTAAGTTTATTTCTCGGTTTCATTCTACTATCCTGCCACTTTTTCATTTTGTTCTGATTTTTAAAAAATATATGTCTTGTTCCTATTTCATCATAGGAAGTGCATGAATGAATGAATGTACTGAACAGCCAAAACCAATTATCAAGTTCTATCACATACACCAGAACATAAGGGGATGAAAACAACCATTTTCCCAAGAAATTTCTCTCCCTGACAACTCTCTAGCCATCCAGTATTAATTGCAAAGGATTGAAGCAAACTGGCAAGAGACAGAGGCAGAAGCCTAAACAAAGCTATGCCTGTTATCTGATTTAGGCACCCAAGGCAGGGTCTCGGGGCTGTGGAATGTGAGAGGGGAAAGCAAGGGTAGAGATGGGGGATAGAGGGCACCCTTTCATGGTCATGGCCAGCTGTTCCTCCTCATGGGAAAGATTGACACTCAATACTACCACCTGATGCCCCCCAGGATGCTCTATAATATATCAACATTTGTAATATGTGTTCAGGCCAAGGACATATTCGAGAGGTTTGAAGAACTTCTATGCCCAATCCCAACCTACAAATGCTTGTGGGACTTTTTCATAATGGCTCATTGCCAACCTCTGCTATGTCCATTATGGTGATAATGGCTACTCTCCCAGAGCACAGTTTATTCCTTGCCTGAATTTTATCAACAAATCCCCACCCTTCACTGATTAAAGATGCTTTCAGAATTCACATTACTCAGCTACAGCATTTCTGAACATGTCTCTGGGTCATGACCCAATGCCAGAAAGCAGTAGTTAAACCATTTACCTCTGGTTCCACCTATCGGCTATTTTGCTTTCAAACCAATAGCCATATGGAATGAATCAATAATAATAATAGTTAACATTTACTGAGTTCTTATCCTATGGAAGCATTTTGCATGTATTAGCTCATCTGATCATCAGGAAATTACAAGGAGGGGTGAGGTAGGTGCTATGATGTTACCTTTACTTTTCAAATGAGGAACGGAGACATAGAGAGGCTAAGTAAACTGTCCAAGGTTGCATCACAGTGGTAAAACTGTTGGGAGTGGAGCCCCAGAGTCACTTAATCACTTTCCTGTGATCATGTCACTGCTGCATATTGTACAGATAACAGCATGGGTTTATTTAACTCACCACCTGGGGATTTGTTTATTGCTTCCTATACTCCTTCCACTGGAATTCACCCTTGTGTTGTAACTGTGGCTTTCACTCATATCCCTCATTCAAACCACCTCATCCCTCCCTAGCAGAAGGCCAGCAAGATCCTAGGAGAGTCACTGGCTATTCAAGGAGTTCTTAAAAACTCCCCTTTGCATGCCAAAGAGCAGTATAAAGCATACAACGACAGGCACCAGGTCTCAGGAGAGAAAATCTGACAGTGAGATACCATCTGTTTCTACTCCTATCTATACGGACCATCTGCTCTTGTTCAAAATACTGCACGAATGCTACTTAGGGTCATTTAAGGTCAGAAGAATCATCAACCTTTCAACCGTGTCTATCCATGCATCCACCTTGTCTCCTACTACTGCCCGCCATGCCCGGCTCACCAAAGCCCCACACTTCAGTGCCCAGGCCTGCATCCAGCCTTGACAACTAGATGGAGAGTGAGAATTTGTGGTGGAGGGAATACAGGATTCCTATTAGTATAAAGGCTGACTCCAGAGCAGGTAAAATTGAAAATATCAGGCTAAATTTTCAGTCAAGGAAACCTTCCTCCTAGAACGCAACATGGGATCAAAACTTCGAATCCCTGGTCTTATTTTGCTTAGGGAAGAGGTCTTAAGGAAACCAGGAGGAGTTACATCTATCCCACCCCTGGCCATATGAATCTGACCCCCACGCATCATTCTTTTGCTGACCCACAAAAATGACTCAAAATTTAGCTAAAATTCAAAGCAATTACCAAGAGCTCCCTTTCCCATATGTCCCTTCTTCCTTCATCTGTTCCCAACCTGTTTTTATTCACTACCTTCCAGCTTCGTGCTGATGGGTCTGCCTTCCAATTCCAGGCATTGCTTCTGGTCCTACCAGGATGCGGTGCAGTCTCATGGGGGTTCTTCAGAAGCATGTGGCGAGACTGAGTTTAGTAGGGATTAACACCTCTGAAAAGAAGAGGAAGAAACAGAAGTACACTGAAGGAGAAACTAAACCCATGCAGGTCAGTAAAGCTTCCACAACTCAGGACTCTGCAGAACTATTGCCCATCAGAGTTGTCTCTTGTTGGGCCAAAATGGCGGGAATTATTCTTGCCCTACCCACTTTGCAACTGTGGGCTTCCTCAGGGAGGGCTCTGACTTTAGATGAGGCAGCTCTCTGAAGGAGCAGACAACCAGAGGAAGTGTGCTGACTGCCCTGTCTCCATCTGGGCAGCATATCTTTTTTTAGAAAAGACATCTCAGTGTCTGCCACCATTGCTCTTACTGGCATTCCTCCTCACAGTGGGATCGTCGGATTCTTGGTGTAGGATTCTCTCTCAGCTTGTGCCTCCAGTACCATTTCACAGTGTCCAGGAAAGACCCATGCTCTGGTTCCTGGCCTGGAGAAGCCCACATTTTGGCAGAAGAGAGATTCAAAACCTGAAGAGGATAACCCTTTCACAATAAGGTGGATTCTGCTCTTAGATACCCATCTCTCCGAGCTATTAGAAGGGGCTCCTGGGATTGGTTGTGGTTTCCTAGGCTTTCTCATTCCTCTCATCTTCACTTTTGGTTTTCTTCATACCCACTTCCTTGAAGAATCCTGGGCCTTTCCTCTTTCTAAAGCCTTCCTTTAGTTCTATCTCTTTAGATGGACCCCCTTTTTAGTTCTGAGATGACTCATTTTTCAAAACTGGTTCAATGCATCTCAAACTTTTCCACCAAAGAACCCGACTTCAGAGGAGGAGAATGTGCACTCCTGGTGGTCCCAGAAGCATAGCTCAGAGCTCCTCTCTCCAGGCATGGAATTTCTTTCAAGTCTCTGTATTTTATCTTAAAAATTCATGGGAATTTTGCACTCTCCTCTACAAACTGTATGTGCTAGTTTTAATATTAAAATAATATTTTAAATTACTTACTAGTAATAAATTTATTCAGGAAGATATACCAATTTATGCATGGTTTCCTGCACCTTCTGAAATACCCTTGCATATATCAGCTTTAAATTCATAAAACTAGGAGGTCATACTTCTGTAGCAGGTTATAAATCTCTCACAGAATCTTAGAATAAGAATTTAGAATATGTTTTTGAGATAAGCTTATATGCGCTGAATTGGATATTTATAATACTCTGTATTTTGGTGTGTATTCAAAGTGAAATTATAAATGAAAAGCATCGACATATTTCTTCTCAGGGAAGAGAGAAAATTTCCCCATAAAATCAGAAATTAGATGCTCAACTCAATTATATATGAATAAATAATCTTGCCAGATTGTAGTGTATAGTCTGATAACATAATCTCAACACAACTCATTAAAAACATTTATATGAGGAAATAAACACGATATATTTTAGGCTTAGAGTACTTTGATGGCCTGACTTAAGGAAATAATTTATAGATCCAATCTCTGTAGAAATATCTAAAATATCAAGACCTCAGAGTCTGGGAAAGCAAATAAAAGGTGTATCATTTATCCAATTTCCATTATATTTTTCCAATAAATGGGTTCTTATAAGAATCAAGCAGCATTCATTCAACAACCGTTTAGCACTGCTGGGTACCGAGAGTAGCTACTATGTATCAGGTGCTATGCTAAGTGTTGGGAAAGAGTGAGAAACAAGGCATCCTGGGTCATTCTTGCAAGCAGCATATTTAGCAGAAAGGGGGTGGGTGGGAATATACCTGAGAGTTTAAAGTGGTAATATACGGGAAGAACCTTGACTTTGGGTGTTCTGAAATATTGACAGAAGGTAGATCCATGTGCTTTGACCATCATCCAGGTAGAGGGAAGGTTTACAGTCCTGTTTTAATTTTTTTTTTAACATTTATTTATTTTTGAGAGACAGAGAGAGACAGAGCATAAGCAGGGGAGGAGCAGAGAGAGAGGTAGACACAGAATCTGAAGCAGACTCAAGGCTCTGAGCTGTAAGCACAGAGCACGATGCAGGGCTCGAACCCATGAATCGCAAGATTGTGACCTGAGCTGAAGTCAGATGCTTAACTGACTGAGCCACCCAGGTTCCTAAAGTCCTGTTTTAAACACGAAGAGACTTTAACTGAGATATATGCTTAAATCAATGACCCTTCCAACCTTGCGCATGAGTTATTCAGTGAAACATCTAAAGGCAGATCCAGACAATTTTCCAAAGACTATTCTGTGTAATTCTGTTAAGTAAATACTTAGCATGTATTTATTGTGTGAGCATTCTGGAGGACACAAGGGGCAAAATGATCCTATAGGTTTGATGTCATTGTTCACACACTCCACCTCCCACTCCACCCTCCGTGAAAACTCATCCCTAATGAGTGATGCAGTGGTGTTCAAATTTTAATGCCTGAACCATCTCTATTCTTTTATGTGGTATTTCATTTATCCAGTTGTATATTCCACAAATGATTCCTGAGGACCTGCTCTAGGTATGAGGTACTGTCCTAGGAGCTGGGTATACAGCAGAGGAGGAAACAAAACACTGTCTCTACCTTCTCTGAAGTTTATCATTTATAGAAATAAAATAAATAATTAGAAAATGTAAAAAGCTATGAATAAAACTATAGTGTGTTTTGATAACAGTAGTATTTCTCCTTTAGATAGCATGTTCAGGGACGGTCTTTCCAAGAGGGATATTTAATCTAAGATATCAGAGAAGAAAAGGAGCTAGCCTTGTGAAGAACCAGGGGAAAGCATTCAAGTAGCAGAAACAGCATGTGCAAGCGTCCCACATGGGAAGTCCCTCGGAAGGAAGAATGGAAAGAAGGCCAGTGTGGCTGGGCCACCATGAGTGAGGGAAGGTACATTATGGGGTGAAAATGAGATCAACAAGATCTGACTTCATTTTAAATGTAACAGGTTACCATGTAAGGGTTTAAAGCAAGGGAAATTATAGAAGTCATATATTTTTAAACTATCAATATGATATCTTGGGGCGCCTGGGTGGCTCAGTCAGTTGAGCATTGGACTTCAGCTGAGGTCATAATCTCACGGCTCATGAGTTCGAGCCCTGCGTTGGGCTCTGTGCTGACAGCTCAGAGCCTGGAACCTGCTTCAGATTCTGTGTTTCTGGCTCTCTCTGCCCCTCCTCCACTCACGTTCTCTCTCTCTCTCAAAAATAAACATTAAAAGTTAAAAAAATATATGATATCTATATAGAGAATAGATTTAGGGGAACAAAATAAGGCCTATTAAACCCCACTTTGGATGTTATTGAAACAGTTCCAAGAGAGTTTTGACTGTGACTTAGACCAGGGTAGAGAAAGAAGAACAACTTGGGGATATATTTGGGAGTATAATTGTCATAATTTGAGATAAGTATGGGAAAGAAAGACTGGTTCTAATATCATTTTTTAGCTGGGAATTCTTTTATTTTTTTTCTTTTACTTTTTTAATGTGAAATTTATTGTCAAGTTGGTTTCCATACAACACCCAGTGCTCATCTCAAAAGGTGCCCTCCTCAGTACCCATCACCCACCCTTCCCTCCCTCCCACCCCCCCATCAACCCTCAGTTTGTTCTCAGTTTTAAGAGTCTCTTATGCTTTGGCTCTCTACCTCTCTAACCTCTTTTTTTTTTCTTCCCCTCCCCCATGGACTTCTGTTAAGTTTCTCAGGATCCACATAAGAGTGAAACCATATGGTATCTGTCTTTCTCTGTATGACTTGTTTCACTTAACACTCTCCAGTTCCATCCACGTTGCTACAAAGGGCCATATTTCATTCTTTCTCATCGCCACGTAGTATTCCATTGTGTATATAAACCACAATTCCTTCATCCATTCATCAGTTGATGGACATTTAGGCTCTTTCCATAATTTGTCTATTGTTGAGAGTGCTGCTATAAACATTGGGGTACAAGTGCCCCTACGCATCAGCACTCCTGTATCCCTGGGGTAAATTCCTACCAGTGCTACTGTTGGGTCATAGGGTAGGTCTATTTTTAATTTTTTGAGAGCTGGGAATTCTTTTAGATGGCACCAAATACTATAGGGAAAGGGGAGGGGAAATTTTGATTGAGAGGAGTCCTTCAAGTTATTTTTAAACTGTTAAGTTTGTGATGCATTGGAAACCAGTAAATAGAAATATCAGGTAGAGAATTGTATGTACAAGCTTAGAGGAAACCTGGCTTGAACGTTTATGTTTGGGAATCGAGAGCATAAGCTGGTGTCTCAAGCAGTGGGAACTGGATGGAAACCCCAGAAGGGTGGTGAAAGGGCAAGGAAGGGCCCAAAGTAACTGCAATATTTAAGAGTGAATAGAAAGGGAAGAAACAGTAAACGGTGCTTCCAAGGAGAAGCGAAAGATTAGCAGTAAACTAATTGAGTTAGAAGGGAGTGACCAACACAGCCGAGTCCTTCTGGGAGAGCTAATAAGGAGTGGATAGAAAGTGGTCATTGGGCTTACTAAATGGGGTTCCTCCGTACCTTGAGAAGAGCAAATTCAGTGGAGGACACAGGCCGAAGCATATGAGGGCTGCCTGATGAGTGAATGGGGAGGAAGGAAACACAGGAGAACAAAGGCTGGAATGCACAGGAGATAACTGTGAACGATGAAGTGCGGGCCTGCCTGTTCAGTGTCTATGTATGTGTTGTTTAGCAGCAGGTGACAGAACTGGGTAGGGAAGAGTGATACCAGATTAGGGGAGAATGTGACTGAACAGTAGAAGGATTACCGTAAGTAATAGTAATTATCAACACATAGTCTCCACTTAGCTATATAACTATTCTGCTCCTGTCTAGGCTTGTGACCATAGGCAAATTACTCAGCCTCCTGGTGCCTCAGTTTTCTCACCTATAAAATAGACGTTATATAGAAACCTACCTCTGTAAAGACTTAATGAGATAGGATATGCAAAGTGCTTTGGGCAGTGCCTGGCCTCCATGAAACACTCATGACATAGAATTATGTCACCCTTATTATTAGTAGCAGCAGCATATACAATTAAAAATGAGATATTTACGATACTCAAACAGTATTTCATCGTTTAAATTCTAGCCATTGGAAATTTAGCCCTGGGAAGGAAAGAATGTTTGAGAGAGGCTCAAGGATGTTAGTTTTCCCATTCCCCTCTGCCATCAGCCCACAGTAATTTCAATTCTACTTCTGGTTTCTGTGAATTTGCCCATTGTAGGAGGTGAAATTTTTAAGTAGGTAAAAATTAGTTTTGGAGATCTCTCCCCCTAATTCTCCACAACCCATAGAATCCAAAATTCTGGAAGTGGACGCCACTGTAAATGTACTTAATTTCACTGAAATTTATACTTAAAAATGATTAAAATGCTAAATGTTGTGTTATGTATGTTTTGCCACAATGAGACAATATTACCTAGAAAGAAAGATGTTAGTTTTAATCTTGCTTCTGGCCAAATGACCATAGGGAAGTCATTTCAGAATCCTTCGAAATCATTTTACTCAACTACAAAATGGACTGAGACTAAGTTATTTCTTTAACTGGGTTTCATTCAACCTCCAAATTCTGTGACTATAACAACAATCACGAACCTTAGGAAAGAATGAATGAGCTGATAGTGCAGAAAAGACTAGGCATGCCAGAAACATACTTTATTGTATGTAAAAACCAAGCACGTCCAATGATATTTTCACATAAAATGGAAACAGTTATATGTATTTATGTATTTGGCTTGCTTACAAATCACACAAAATTATGATTTATAATTGTTCCTGGGACTGGAGCTTGTTCCATAGAGCTGATAATAATGCTTGCCACTAGGTGTATGTGGCTTTCTAAATTTAAATTAATTAAAATTAAGTACAAATGTGACTCCTCAGTTCTACTAGTTACATTTCAACTACTCAATAGCCACATATGGCTAGTGGCAAATATAGAACATTTTCATCATTTCTGTTTGGGCAGTGCTGAGTTAGAGTGTTCCCCATTCCTTATATATTTCTGCACATTTTCCATGGGATATTTCTTTCCCTAGCTTCATCTTTCAAATAGCATTAGCAAATGACCAAACCTGGAACAGATGCTGGAGGGTCCTCTGAGAAAATATGCCACCGTTAAACTGTCATCTCCTAATATTTGTTTAATTTTTCTAAGGATACACACCTTAGTAGTATCTTTTTTAAGCTGAAATATTCTATGACCATTCTTCCAGAAATGTTATTCTTTAATTTGAAGCAGTTTTTCTATGCCTTCCACTATTTATTTTCATTTAATTGCACCTATAAAGCATAATATAAAATCATGAAGTTCTACAAGAGGAAGTCAGAGACGGAAGAAGAACCATTGCTGTGATTCCATATGCATTTGGAAATAGGCTTCGTAAGCCAGGAATAAGACATAATCTCATTTGTTTTATGATATGACAGAAGCCAGTCATGCCTTAATTAATTCAGGGTTGTTTTCATTTTGGTTGCATGGGACAGATCTGTTAATAGAAACAATGTATAAATAAAGAAGATCCAGAAAAGGATGTTGAATATTGGTGGTGCTAAGGGGGAAGGCTGTCAAGAATAAGGTCTGTAAAAAATCATTTTTCCATGAGAGACAAAAACTGGCTGCAGACAGATGCTCATAAGACCCCAGCTCTTGTTGAAGAGGACAGCTTTATAAATAGATGCACAATAACAGCAGCCAGCTGTTCAAAATAATTGCCAGGCGATATTTGGTGATGACAACCTGAAGAAAGTCATCAATGCAATTATTTCACACCAGATCAGTCCAGCAGATCTGTTGAACCCTCTTGCCTGTTGTGAGTGAGTGAAATACTCATTATTCTTGAAATGCCAACGTTGCTTGCTCATTTTTTTCTATAATAAACAATGTCTTCAACAACAGTATATTGCTGTAACATTATTGATAATTTAATCAGGAACAATTAACTCAACGGGTTAAAGTTTCAAACATGGGAGGCTGAGGTTCAATAAACTTATGTCTATGGAGAGATTCTCTATCCCAACATAAAAGCTTATGTTCTCGATACTAGTTAGGCATTTCAGCAAAGCATACTAACTGGCTGTAAATCAGGACAATGTCCTGTTGTTAATGTCTTGATCAGTTTATCATGACACACATAGGAGAATCTCTCAAGAGTTCTATAAACTGAGTGGTTCCCCAAATGCATGTGTTTTATAACTACTAATGCTCATTATCACTTACTCATTTCCTTCCATTACCTCTCAAATGCCCTGAATTTTCCTCTTCTCCCTTTCCCAATCCATTCTTTTCAAAGACCCGGTTTAGATATAAAACTATCAGTTGTCTATGGCCCAACTATAGTTTCATGAACTTTTCAGATCTTCGTAACACTTTTCCTGAAATATTTGCAATGTAGTGTTTCATGTGAGGTCTAATCAAGTATTTATAGCAGATATGCTTCCTCCTTGAAAACAATTAGATTTTCATGACACAGCATCATGGGTAAAGTATTCAAGGTTATCCATTCAAACAAATGTTAATTCAGTAATAAATACACATGTAGTAGAGACAAAGTATGGGATTTCAGTATGGGGTTTTGCTGGGTAAATACAATAGAATGGTCTTTCAAACTTTGTGCAAAAGCAAGGGGGGGTTTAAATTTTAAATTGATGTTAGAACAATTTATTTACCTGAGCTTTGGCGTATCTTGTTCTTAACCTCATCTCTGCCTCTAGACACTTATTCCTGAATAAATGTTTTGGCTTGGGGGGCATTGATGACATAAATATTTCCTGAGCACCCATTGTATGCAAGAAATGTACTGGTGGAGGTAGGGTACAAAGAAATGAAAACTTGTGTCAGATAAGACCTGAAACACTGGAGAGATATGGCATGCTGATGGCTTAGAAGACGATATAGTTAAGATGCCCATTCTCTTCAATTTACCTAAAGATTTAAGGCAGTCCTGATCAAAACCTAGCAGGTTTTTTAAATAGAAATTGACAAGTTGATTCAAAAATGTATATGGAAATGCATATTATCTAGGGTATACCTATTCTGGATCCTTTGTACACATATATCTACGTGTATGTATTTCACACACACATAACATAATTAAGAGATATCTCTAGAGTCAAAAATATTAAGGTGAGATAATTATTTTAATTCTATTGTCAACTGTCAATGACATTTACTTATTCCTCCTATAGTTGATGAAATAATTAAATATGTATTTTTCTTATCATCTCTCCTCCCTAATGTCCACATTTTTGTTATTATCTTTACATGATCAAGATTTATAACATTTTCATTCTGTTCTAAACCATAAATCCATAGTTGCTTCGTTTTAGTTCTGTATTTAATATGATTTAGTGTTCATTGATGATATTTTTTACCCTGGAGTCTCCTTAACTCAGCTTTTTATTTATTCCGATACATCACTTGGTTGGCTAGATTTCATCCTGGAGTAATTTTTCAATAAGGTTCATAAGTGCAATATTCTCTGAGCTTCTGCATACTTGAGAATATCAGTCTGTTGACTTTATATCTGAAGGGGAATGTTGTTAGTCCTCAAATTCTCGGTCACAGTTTTGCTTAGATCTTTGTATGCATTGTTTCACCATCTTCTGCCCATGAATTTGTGGGAATTTATGATTTCTTGTCCTGCTTGGAAGTGATTTGCTTTTTCTTAATGGCTGTTAACGTATTTATTCATTTTTCCTTGAAATTTAGAAATTTCTGTAAAATGCATAATCAGTATGTCTTTCAAGTTATAGATTCAAATGTTTATTTCAGAAGATTTTTCTTCTATTATATCTACTTATAACATCTATTTTTTGCTTTTCCAGAAATGTGATTTCCTTTGTCACTCATACCTGTCCTATCTCTGTCATATTTATCATATCCTATATCTATAGCCACCATATCCATCATATCAATCATATTCACCTTAATTCTTTTCATACCTTTTTTATTTTATTTTATTTTATTTTAATTTTTTTTAACGTTTATTTATTTTTTTGAGACAGAGAGAGACAGAGCATGAACAGGGGAGGAGCAGAGAGAGAGGGAGACACAGAATCCGAAACAGGCTCCAGGCTCTGAGCTGTCAGCACAGAGCCCGACGCGGGGCTCGAACTCACGGACCGTGAGATCATGACCTGAGCTGAAGTCGGATGCTTAACCGACCA
The DNA here is from genome assembly GCF_018350175.1 of Felis catus. NCBI lineage: Eukaryota > Metazoa > Chordata > Mammalia > Carnivora > Felidae > Felis > Felis catus. Next base: position 38,794,496 of record NC_058385.1, on the reverse strand, counting down.
AGCCACCCAGGCGCCCCCCATACCTTTTTTATTTTCAATTTCATCTTTTTTATTTCCTTCTGCCTCTCCTTTAGGTATTTATTTTTAAATCAGTGCTGTTCTTCTTGTTAAAATTATTTTTATTTCCGTTTCTTTCCTGAGGCCTACCAGCTCTTATTGATTCCTATAATTGGAATTCTTTTTCTTTCTTTCTTCCTCCCTCCCTCCTTTCCTTTCTTCTTTTCTTTCTTTCTTGTTTTTCCCTCTTTTTACTTTTGAAATTTTTGTTATAACGATTGTGACTGGGAGTTCAAACAACTGTTTTTATTTATACTGTGCCTTTCCCTCCTTGTTTCCTTTCTACTTGCTACTTATCTTTGAATGCGTGTTCAACTTTGAACAGTTTCTTGCCAGTGAAAGACTGAAGAGGATTAAATTGACTCAGCTTGGCTGGTAGCCAGAACTTAGATCAAGTCTGTGTTCTTCAAAACCCTGTCTTTGCATTGGTTATTACTTTATCTTGGATGACTATCTCTCTCAGTTTTGCTGCTCAGCAATTCAGAGTGACCTATATTGAAGCCTTTTTAAGTAATGTGCTCTCTGAATTTATAATTTCGGTTTCATTGCTTTCCCATTGCCCTTTATTATATCTCCAGCAGATACTTTTTGACTAAGATGCTATATTAAAAAAATTTTTTTAAACTTTGTTTATTTTTAAGAGAGAAACAGAGTGTGAGCAGGGGAGGGGCAGAGAGAGAGGGAGACACAGAATCCGAAGCAGGCTCCAGGCTCTGAGCTGTCAGCACAGAGCCCAAAGCAGGGCTCAAAGTCCTGAACCATGAGGTCATGACCTGAGCCGAAGTCGGAGGCTCAACCGACAGAGCCACCCAGGCGCCCCTTGACTAAGATGCTATAAAATCCATCATAAACAATATATATTGATATGATTTGTGCTTCAATCCCATCTCTCTTAATATTGTTTTATCGAGTTGATGATTATAGGGACATGCTTCTCTTTTTCTCTGACTTTCCTACAATTCTCCATTTCATTGCTGCAATCAAAGTTTTAATACATGATCTTTTAAGAATTTGGACTGCTATTTTTAAGAAATCTCATCCTGTCGAAAATCTGGGAGGGTATATATCAACTTTCAATACTTTCTTTCAATACTTTCTTGCAGTATTTGACAAATATACTTCATATTTTGTAATGTCAGATTATGGACATTTTTGTCTTTTTCTTCTCCATTTTTTTATTCAAAAAAATTTTTTAATGTTTATTTTTGAGAGAGAGAGAGAGAAAGAGACACAGAGCACTAGCGGGAGAGGGACAGAAAGACAGGGAGACAGAATCAGAAGCAGGCTCCTGGCTCTCAGCTGTCAGCACAGAACCCAACGTGGGGCTCGAACTCATGGACTGTGAGATCATGACCTGAGCGGAAGTGGACACTCAATCAACTGAGCCACCCAGGCGCCTCACCTCTCCATTATTTTAAATCAAAATTAAAAAAAATGGAGAAAACACATCATCCTTTTAAAAACAGAAGGCTATATTTGAAGTACTACTCAGTTGATATTCTTTGCATTTACTCTTCCTTGAAGTTATTATACTACAAAGAGAAAAAGGAATCTGTGAAAGTGCTATCTCCTATCTCATCTTTCTACTAGTTTGGAAATACTTTAAAATCTTTAGCTTCCTCAACTTTAACTCCTGGTTCCCATGCTTTTGCTTAACCCTGGTGTAAAACTTAATTGAGTGGCAAGAGCTCTTTTCAAGATTTGGCTGAAATATCATCTCTTCTCTGAAAATTTTCCTAACCCTTCTCTTTAACTCTTCGGGAAGAGTCAACCATTTCCTCCATTGGGTACACTCTGTAGCCTTGACATGCTTCTGCCATATCACCCCTAACCTTGGTACACAGAAATTTTTATACATCTTTCTCCTTCGAGTGAAAGGACCTCTCAGAGACAAGAAAATCTTTTATTCTAAAACCTCTCTAGTCTTATAAATAAGACAACACATTCTCATTAAGTATTTTTCATAAAGCATTCACTCACATAGGAAACTAAATGCTACAAACATTTGATAGAAAAACCAGCCCATGACATCTGTACCACCATAGTCCTAGTGCATCTTCTAAGAAATTAAAACAGCTGTCCTCTGACTGTTTTTTTGTTTTGTTTGTTTGTTGTTGTTGTTTCTGTTTTTTTTTTTTGTTTTTTTGTGTGTTTTTATTTTATTTTATTTTTTTACTACCAGTTCATTTATTTTGGCTGAGATTCCTCCTACTTAGGTATTCTGGGGCCAAAGTCTGCCCTGTCCTCCTCATCTCCCTACTTCCCTGGTGGTCCTCTGACTGTTTTTAATGTATATTACCTTTATCACTTAAACCACCACCTCTGTCATCACTTCTAGCTAACTTTGTATTAACTCTTTAGATACCAAGCACCATGCGAAGTACTGTCTCATGTAATCCTCATATAAACCTTATAAAGGCTCTTCTATTATTACTCCCTAAGGCACAAAGCGCTTTAGTAAATAAATTATCTATGTCAATTTTTAGGTGTCTGACTCTAGAGCCTGAACTCTTCCAAATCACTATATCATGCTGCCTTTGAAAATTAAAATAACAGCAGGATACTCCACATTTTCCAAGGAACTTTCACATTTATTTCCACTATTTATTTGGTTATTTTATTTTGAAGAGGCCAAAGCAAAGTTTCCTTCCTTCCGTCTTCCTTCCTTTCTTCCTTCCTTTCTTCTTTCTTTCTTTCTTTCTTTCTTTCTTTCTTTCTTTCTTTCTTTCTTTCTATAATTTGTCAGACATCAGCCATATGCCAAGACCTGTGCATAGAAGAAAACACAGACATGACATTTGCTCATGTGGCGCTTGAAGGAGCTGGGGTGAGGTAGACATCTCTCGAACAGTGGATGGGAATGGCAGGAAGAGAGAACTAACATTTGAAACTGCCTACTATGTATCAGGACTGTTGCCCACGTCGATCTATTTAAATTTTGTTGCAAGCCTATGAAATAAGTGTGATGATCTCCATTTAACAGGTGTGAATACTGATGCTGACGGAAGTTCAGTAAATTCTCATTTACTGAGAATATATAAATAAATATATTAAATATATTTATTTATATATTTATATATATAATAAATAATATTAAATATATTTATTTATATATTTATATATATAGTAAATAATATTAAAATTGAGATGTGACTGAGTCCAAAAGTTGTGCTCTATTTATTACATATCCTAGTCTTCTAGGGATTAGAAATATTTTTACGATATGCAGCATTTACTTGTCCTTCCCTCTTTTCTTCCAAAAAGAACTATGGCAGTAACAGAAGAGACTGTATTTGCTTAGAGTTGTGGAAAGAGGCTTCTCCAATGGAGAGATAGATTAAGTTGAGCTTTCAAGAACAAGCAGCTTTTCATTCGGTAGAAGAGCAGGACAGGGCATCCCAGGCATCTGGCACAGCATGGTGAAAGGCATGGATGTGAGACCCTGCAAGAAATTGTAGGGATCTGAGAAGGGTGACCATAAGCAACAAGGTTAGTACTAATTTAGGTCAGAGTATCGTGGAGGTCATGGTAAAGAGGATCATGAAGGACTCTTTATTAGCCAGGAGCCTTGGGAAAGAAGATTCGCTGACAGGTGTTCTTTACTGACTGCTCATAAGTGTCCAGGCACAACATAACCAAATTATCTCCCCAAACCAGAGACCAAACAAGTGTCCATTATTTAATTCAACAAGAGAGATAACTTTTAAGCACAGGCAGAAATCATGGAATTTCATAAATGTCCAATACAATTCTGTTCATTTAAAACTGTGGTATCAGCAGTTGCACAGAACGATGTTTTCATGAATTGCCAGTAAGGTTTCAAACCCCTAGGGAAGCAACCAAGACGTTACACTATCATCAATAGCTGCTTCGAACCCATTGCTAATTAGCATGGTGTGAGAAATGTGGTCGTTGAGGAGTCTGGTTTATACCGCCGTCTGTCTGTTCCAGGCTGAAATTTCTTGTCATCCGTTGTTTTTCCTAACGCGATCATAATCGCACTACTCTGGAAGCTGTGTGGAAATGTCTTGCGTTGCCACAATTTTCATTATTGACTTATTGTTGCTCTTTATGCGAATTTTCAAAGAGCTGGGATAAGAATTTCATTGGTTATATGTGACAGTCACACACACATACACCTCTTTTGGTGAAATTTGAGAGGGGTGCGGTGCTGGGCTCGTTTTTCATGCATAGCGGCCTTGGCTGTGTGAGTGCAGGCTTTTTTCTCCATGTTCATGGAATTCATAACTGTTCAGGAACAGAGTTCAGGGGATCAATAAATTCCCCCAAATGGCATGCGAAGTATTTGTACATTTTTTCCAGGTTTTCATCAGGTATTCAAACGGATCCTGACACCCCTCTTCCCCAATTTAAGAACCATTAGCATAGAGAGAAGAGTGCCTGGGATTTGTTTTTTCCTGTTTCAAACACAGTGGAAGGCAGGACCATAACTGGTCATGCATCTTGAATGTCTGATATGAAAAATAGACCTTAACTTAATAGTCCTTAACAACCTAGATGCTTTGAAAAGAATGTGTGCTCAGCTAAAATAAGTATAAGCCTCTTTCCCTCTAGGTGTGAAACGGATCTTAAAACTCCCAAGGAACTACCTCTGGCAGAAATGGTTGCTGTTTTAGAGAAGATGACAAACGACACATGTGTTCTCCTGATATCCATTTAAAAATTGGTGTAGGACAGTATATATATGCACAAGAAGATAAATATATGTGTGTGTGTGTGTGTGTGTGTGTGTGTGTGTATATAAAGTGTCGTCTATCTGATTTTAGAGGCAAGAAGAAAAAGCACAGTGTTAACCTATTAATGTATTTCACAACAAACCATGGTGTTAGCTGACCGAAATATCACTGTTTGTCCCCGGAAAAACAAGCTGGCACACTTCCTCTTTTGCATTGTCCTTATTAACATCTGTTTAGAGTTGTCTGAGCTCTACTTCTCCGAATTCCAGCCACATGAGCGATCCATTAACTTTATTTTGTTCCGGGAATGTCTAAATGTTTTTGTTATAAATTCCTGCAGTTCACTTAACCTTTTGTAGGATGCTAGTGCTCTTTTGAAAGGCTTTTTTTTTTTTTTTTTTAATGTGGAAGGCCCATTATGGTAAACAGACTCAAATGTTATCAGGATTCTCCCTGATACTATTGTGTCTTTTCAATGACTGTGCGTATATACAAGCTCTGGGCTTACTAAATTATCTGGAGTTCTTTTAGTTTCTGACATATGACAAATCGTGGAAATCTAACTATTGGTGTTTAGTTGCAGAGAATACGGTGCTCAATGCACTGGTACGACACTATCTATTAGATATTTTAGAATCCTATCTCACCTGGATTCAGCATGTTAGATTTTCAGTGTTATTTCTGATGATTTTGGACACTAGCAAGCCAATATGAATGGTACTACTACTGTTTCTTTCAAATATTACATTCTAGCATTTTGGCACATTAAAAACTTTCTTTTATTTTTTTTCTCGGTTTTGTAGGCTATTTTACAAACACATCAGCGTGACATTTAATACATTTTGTGTCATGTGAGCTGTTTTATGTGTGGTGCCGCTAATGTTTGTCTACTTCCGCTCTGATCATTTGTTACATATAGAAACATCAGAGAGCATAGTGTGGGAATCATGTCAGTTTCTCTTTCTGTCTCTTTGGTCTGCTTGTTTCTCACATGTGGAATGAAACACAAAGCTAGGCTATGGCTCTGAACATCTTTCTTCAGAGAGTGAGACCTAATTTCTGAAATGAAGGTATTTGCATTACATTTAAGCATGTTTTTCGAATGCCTTGCTGCAAATTATGGGCGCAGTGTTCTTTTTTCATCTAAACATAAAAACTTTGTAAATTTCCTTGCTAAAATGGTCCTGGGAGGAAAAGTACCAGGGGATCCTCAGTGTGCCGGAAAACAAAGAAATGTTCACTTCTAATGCTGGGGTGTCAAAAAGAAACAGAAACTGAAATAAAAGAGGCTCCCACTGGCCAAATTTGGGATACTTTGTGCATGAATAAGAATTTTGACTTTAATAATTATAAATATAAAACAAATAAAAACCCATGAGTCTAAAATAAAATAAAGGGAGGGGGAGCTCATTTGCCTCCATTGGAGATGATGATTGCAACAATCCCTAACTTTGAAAATTGGTAATAAAAGGGAAAGAATGAGCTGTTGTCCTGCCTTTTTCAGAGGAAATCGAGTTCATTCTGGTTGACAAGAGGAAGTTTTCCTTTATAGAAGAATGCCAGGAAGTAATTCTAGCTAGAAGGAATGATAGAATTAGAAAAATCAACATTTTGTAACTCCCAATACAATAATTAATTCAAGCAAGGATCATCAGTGGATGCTAAAATCATTATGGGAAAGGAAGTCAAAGGAATAGATAATTCACACTCTGCCAAAGGGGTCAGTTTGCAGACTACTTGCCAATTGCAATGGGGAAAAAATGTACCTTTACAATGGAGACATCTGGTTTTCTCTACCTTAACCAAGTTTTCAAATGTGGGACAAACCTGATATTATGTGCCCCCTGATATGGAGTGGTTTGAGGTACACATCACCATCTATGAATCATTGTCTCAAACATATTTAACCAGAATCTAATCATTACTTTAAACATAACTTATAATTTATAGGAAGGAAGGAAGGAAGGAAGGAAGGAAGGAAGGAAGGAAGGAAGGAAAGAAAGAAAGAAAGAAAAAGAAAGAAAGAAAGAAAGAAAGAAAGAAGGAAAGAAAGAAAGAAGAAAATAAGTGAGGGCACACGAAAATATTCAGACAAATCCAGAATGTAACACGTTCTATAAGAGAATAACCCTGATTTGGTTGTGCCTGGGCATAAAAAATAGGCAGCAAGACTATTGTAAATGAAGAAAAAAAAAATACAAAATACCCAAATGCACTAATATAAAACTGCACTGAGCATAGATTTTTTTTTTCTTAAAGCCATAAAGTACATTTTAGGAACAACTGGGAGAAATTTAATTATGGACAACTATTTAGATGATGCTATGTAATTGTTAATTTCTTAGGTATAATAATGGCATGTTATGGCTCTACATGAAAATGTCTTCATTCTTAGGGATACATGCTAAGGGATACATGCTTAGGGATACACTGACTTTCATGTCGCTCATTTTTAAAAAAAGAAATATTCACACATTTATACCTACATTAAGCAAATGTGGCAAAAGTTAACAATTATTGGGTTTAGATGTTGGTCATATGGATGTTCATTGTTCATTTAAACATTTCAGAATGCTTAAACGCATTCTAAAAATTTGGGAACAAAAAAATACCGTATGTGTTTTGTATGTGTGATTTTATCTGTGGATATATATGTAACTTAATCTCCATAAATTCAATAAAAATCTTTTGTGTCAAGATTCCTTGTGTGTTCATATGATGCTACTTTTAGGGGGTAGGCGGGCCCCCACGTCAACCTGTGAAGTAATGTCAGCTCAGTTGGGATGGAAGTGTCCTCCCTTCCTCTAAAATCTGTAACGTATGCACAGAATTTATGTGGTGTCAGCAGAGTGATGGATGTTCCCAATACTATGAAGGAATTATAGACATATGTTGCAATCATAACTATATAGACTGCCATGAAATGAGAAACAACAGGGCATGGCAGTGAAACCTGGGATGAAAGTAGAAATCAGAAATCTAAGAGCAGGGAAAACTTGTCAAAGTGTATATAAAGGGGATTAAGAGAACGGTGAGCATAAGGAGGAAGGATGTATGGAAGCCATGTGGCGTAAGAATGTGCCATATGGTGTTGGAAGGTGGCAAGGAAAGGGCAAGTGCCCTGAAGAGATGATGAAGGTAAAATCACATTGACGAGGACCAGACGGAGGTCAGCACAGCATAAGTGGGTGGCATTCCTATCACAGTGATGGGAAACCTAGAAACAATTCAAAGCTAGCAGGATAGTGAAAATAAAGGAATCAACTTGAGCTGGTGAGTGGGGGATTTTGAGGTCAGGAAAGTCAAGTGAGTTGAAGCCAAGTCAGCTTGGGAAGAGTGAAAACAGTATGAGCTTTGGAATTGGGTAAGCCTAATTTTATAATCTGGCTCTGCTGTTTTCTACCTGTGTGAGTGACCCTGGGAAAAACACTTGGGGCCTCAATGTCATCTCTTAAAACTCATGCCATAATTTTGAGTAAAGATAATAGGTGAACAATGAGCTTTAAATTTTATCTATAGTATTAATCAGATTTGATGTGATACGATACATACATTAATTTGATTACGTACATCATGATCATATAAATAGAACAGCAATTTAGAAAGGATTGTATCTATTTGGAGTTTTGGTATTATTATTAGCACTCTCTGACCAGGCGTGGAGGTATGGTTTAGTTGAACAGAGGACAATCATAAAACAAAGGAATTACACTAGACAAAGACCCATGAACTGACCTCATTCGTCATTTATGTTGAGTCAACAAATATTTATTGAGGACATGCTATATTCACCAGGCATCATTCTAGGCACAAGGCTTATACTGAATAGATAGTATATCTATCCTTCAGGCATTTAAAACATGTTACTCTTTATTTATTCATATATTCTTTCAACAAACATTTCCTTTTTTTTCAATATATGAAATTTATTGTCAAATTGGTTTCCATACAACACCTAGTGCTCATCCCAACAGGTGCCCTCCTCAATACCCATCACCCACCCTCCCCTCCCTCCCACCCCCCTTCAACCCTCAGTTTGTTCTCAGTTTTTAAGAGTCTCTTATGCTTCAACAAACATTTCTTGAGCATTTTCTATATACTTCTATTGGCCACTTCTTATGTACCACGTTCCTAAAACTATTCGCACGTATGTTTTCTTCCTTAGGTTTTGCTTTGATGGAACATAGGACAAGAAAGTGCTAGAAATTGTGCTGTGTAGAAGATACGATAATCAATAAGTTCTGTTAACATTATTCAAAAATCTTGCAACCCGATAAATAAGGTAGCACACACAAATGACAAATGCCTGATAAAATGTGGTATTCCAGAATAGACAGGAATAAAGCTCAAAGAAAGGAGAAATTGAATGAACCATCTCTTTTGCTAGTGAGGAGGAAGTGGTAGGAAAAATCTTGAGAAAAAATGGCATTTAGGAAGATCTTAATGGCTGGATAGAATTTCAAAGTTTTAAGATGGCATATTCGTTTCTCAGGCTGCTGAAGCAAATACCCCAAACTGGCTCATCTGAAACAAGAGAAATCTGTTCTCTCACAGTTCAGGGGAGCAGAAGACTGAAATCAAGGTGCTGGTAGGTTTGTTTCTTTCCAGAGGCTTTGAAGGAGAATGTGTTCATGCTTCCCAGCTCCTAGTGATCGTTGGCAATCTTTTGTGCTCCTTGGCTCATAGCTGTGTCACTCTGTCTCCGTCTTCAAGGGACATTCTTCTTAGAGTAACTTGGGTGCCCGTACACTCTCTTGTAGGATCTCAATCATTGGATTTAGGGCCCACACTAAATCCAGGATGATTTCATCTTGAGATCCCCAATGACTTACATCTGCAAAGATGCTATTTCCAAAAAGAGGTCATGTTCTGAGATTGAGTGAATATGAGTTTTTTAGAGGATACTATTCAACAGTACAAACAGGCAAGGCAGTCTTCTAGGTGAAGAGAAAAAGCATGATCAAATGTACTTTAGGGATGTGTTTACAAAGAAGAAAGTAATCTAGTTTGTCTGGAAAGTGTACAAAATGTGAGAAAAGAGTGAGCAATATGACCTAAGGGAAGCCTTTTCTATCATTTAATAATCAAAGCCAGTGACATTTTATGGAACTCATCTGAACAATCTTTTTCCCATCCTCCAAGATGTGATCCCATGGTATTTTATCCTTAGCTCTATAATAGCACTCACCACATTGTATTGTAACTTTATGTACACATATTTAATTTTACTAGACTGACTGAGGATGCAACTACGTTGTTTGACTTAGTATTCCCAGGATCTACTATAGTGTGGAGCATAAAATAATCAATCTGTGAGTACTCATGGAAAGGTAAAAGAAGAACCAAAATAATAATAATAATAATAATAATAATAATAATAATAATAAGGAAGAATAGAAGGAGGGATGGGATGGATGGGTGGATGGGTGATGGGTGGATGGGTGGATGGGTGGATGGTTAGGTTCGCCTTAGCTAACAAAGCATCCCGAATGCCAGATTGAGAGTTCTGTGCTTTATTCTATAGATAATAGGCAGTCTATGTGGGATTCTGAATAGGAGAATAATAAATTATAACTATGCTTTAAATGAAATATCTGATAATGGTATTTAATGTAAATTAAAGCGAAAAAGAAAATCCCAAAAGAAATACCCAGTTCAGAGATAATTGTAATAGAACAAAGATAGGAACTGAGGACCTGAGATAGCCCCCGTTCATTAGAGATAGACAGAAGAAAAAAATTGGAGGTAAAATGAACAAACTTAGTGATTGGACTGCTGTAGTTTCGTTAACATAAAACTTTTCTGTGTAAGTGATTAAGTCACATTGGGATGTTTTAAAGGTTTAGGTAGATCATTCCAGAATCCAGACTGTAGCATTCAACTTGATATTCAGGCATCGCTTTGAAGAGACCAAGCTTGAAGTTTGGTATTGGAAGTCATTTAAGGAGGCGAAAGATTTTCAGCATGTCTGAAAATCATGTCTGATTAAAAAGGAGAAGAGAAATGGGTTAAGGAGAAAATTTTTAAATGTGTTGGTATTTAGAGAAATTGAGAAGGAAGAAAAACTGGTAAAAGAAGTAGAGAAACAATGAATAAGTTCTGTCCATGCCCCACTGTTGAGCAGAAAACGTCTTATGCATTTGTCTAACAAAGTACAATATACTCATTCCGGATTTCAATTTTTTTTTTACAATGTGTCCACCTAGGATTATGAACAACAAATTAATTGTAGATTGGTGCCCTGTATAGTTTTTTTTTTTTTTTTTTCCCTTGTGACTGATAGGCTCTGGGAAGTAAGTACTGCTGTGTCTACTTTGACGCTTTTTAAATTTTGCGTTTGAAAAGAAAGGCATTTGAATAAGTGTTTGGAGGTAGGCATTCAGGGCTAAATCGCAGCACAAAAAGCAAAATTGTGGCACATTAAAGCTTTGTATCTAGAGCCCTTTCTGCTTTGGAATTTTTCTTCCTTGTAAACATGTCTACCTTACGTAGCTAAGGATCTCTCCAGACACTCAGCAAGTAACGGAGATTGACCAGTACAATTATACCGATGTATACAGATGTAGTACAATGTATACAACTGTGTACTAATTATACAAGTGTATACATTTATACAGATGTAGCCGGCAAATAGGCAGCATGTTTCCCATCTTGTGCCCATGGCAGACATCATTAATCAACCTCGGCCAATATTCTTGCTGAACTCCCCTTTGGAATCCAGCCCGATGTAGCTTTCGGTCATCAATACCAATTAACGGGGAAAGGGCTGGGATGGTAGAAGTGATAATGGGCATCTGTAATTGTATTAAACCATCAAGGATTGCACGTGCCATCAAGAGAAAACGTGAGCAGAGACATTAATCCAAATGAAGAAGGTGTTAGTATTAGAATTTCAGGAATTATGGAAGAATTTTACTGGCTACTATGCCTCAAATCAAATGACATCAGTGAGTAATTATCTTGTGGGTCAAGCTTTAAGGTAAGGCTGAAAGGGGAAATTATAAAATATCATGTCAACGGTCATGTTTAAACAAGAACCGGGAAAAGCTGTCTTGGGATCAAGGAGTGAGGAATATTGACGTCAAAAAGACAAAGATCTTAAGGGAAAACTTCAGGGTGTAACTAAAGGAAATGAGATAGGTAGAGAAGCAGACTATTTGGCTATGGAGGAAAGCGGATGTCAGTGTTTCTTAGTCGCATGAAACATATTTTCAGGTACTGTTACTCAGTCCTTTGAAACTGCATGGGTGATCCTGACTTAAAGCAGCATTAATTTTGAAGTGCAAAAAACATATATATTCATCTTTCTGGACACACACAGGACTGGACTTCAGTTTTCACATCAAGGAAAAAGCAAAACTGTTTTTAATTGGTTTTATTAAAGCTTTACTTTATTGAGCTCCCACAACTTGTCAGGTATGTGTTAGTCACCCTCACCCCTTAGCTAAAGCAAAAACGGTCATTTGCCTTTCGGTTTGGGATCCATTTATGCGGGGGAAGGGGAAGTAGCAAGGTTGAGAGTTCAAGATCACCCTAATATTTCTCAACATCTCTTTCATTTCCTGTTGTGAAAAGATCTCAAATTCAATTAGCGCTATTTTTCAGCCGCTCGACCCCCTGAAAAAAATATCTAAAAAAGTGGGTCTTGATGTTAGAAAGCAAGGATGGTACAGATTCTTTCCCTTTTCTGACTGTGATGTCAACCTACCAGGACTGTGTTCAAGCCAAACTCCAAAGGCGCTCTGTGTTCCTAGACTTAATGGAAGAATTTAACAATTCAGTCTGCTGTCCTGGTGTTTTCTACTTGCTCAGGGCTGGTTGTCAGCAGCTCATTTGGCAACCCGGTAGGAGAGGTTAATTAGCAGGGAGAGTTGAAGAGTGCTACCCAGAGGGAGCAGGAGTTCTGTGCCCACTGGGAGCCTGGAAGACAAACAAAGAAGTTGGGAAGTATTTATTTTCTCTGTTGGGGAATCTTTTTCTCCACGGGACTTGAGTTCAAACAGGGGCCAGCACCTTGTTGCCTCCACATGAGAGACACAGAATCAAAGTGCCCTGAAAATGAATGATGGTTAGAATGGGGATCAGAGACTTGACTTGCAGTCAGGAAGCCGAAAAGGTTTTGTTGCTCTCCATAGTGAAAGGCTATTGATTGCTGCACGTGAGAGCTCGCTGTTCCCAGAAGTTTAAGTTTATTCAGTCTTTTGCCCTTTGAGAGTCCCTTGCTGTTAAGAACTACTATGGAATTTAGCACTTGTTTAATATAAAATGAATTATTTGTGATCAGCCATGACTGTTCTCCCAGGCTACAAGTCCTCTGTCAAGGTGACACTGAAGGACACTTTAGATAAAGTAGATTTTACCGAGTGGCCATCTTTGAGGGGCTCTTAGCCCAGCACACCTTGGCACGCTGAACACTGTGTCTTACCTTCAAACCGGATGGATTAGATGCCGGAACAGTAAAATCTTTTACAAATTTTCCCACTACTGTGCAAGAAAGCACCATGGTTGTTTTAAGCTGGAAAGATAGAAACAGCAGTACCAGAAAACTAATGTCTTCTAAACAGACAGCAGCAATTAGGTTTGCAATTACTGATACATGTACTAGTGTGATGTCAGAGAAGAAAGTTAATCACGCCTGTGTCTACCCAGTTCTTCTACCTACAATCTCTTCCGTCAGGGTCTGGGCATTCATAAAATAACCAGTGAGGGCCACAGAGGCTGTTTGTGACTTATCCTTCGTTTCTAGCTTATGGGATAGTATGAAATGATACGTGGCTGTATTTTTTTTCAGATTACAAAAGTAATACCTAGTGATGAATATCATTAATATTTTTTTTAAAGCTAGCCTTAAGATTTTTTTTTAACATTTTATTTATTTTTGAGACAGAGAGAGACAGAGCATGAATGGGGGAGGGTCAGAGAGAGGGAGACACAGAATCGGAAACTGGCTCCAGGCTCTGAGCCATCAGCACAGAGCCCAACTCGGGGCTCGAACTCACGGACCGCGAGATCATGACCTGAGCCGAAGTCGGCCACCCAACCGACTGAGCCACCCAGGAACCCCTCATTAATATTTTTTAAAGACTTTGTTTGTTAGAACAATTTCAGGTTTACACCAAAATTGAGGGGAAGGTGTAGAGACCACACCCCCGGCCCCCAGTACTCCTCATGCCCACACATGCCTAGTCACTGCCATTACCAACATTGCTCGCCACAATTGTAATTTTTTTTTTTAATCAAGGATGAACCTATATTGGCACATTATTATCACCCAAAGTCTACCTTAGAATTCCCACTTGTTGTTGCATATTCTATAGGTTTGGACAAAGGTATAATGACATATCCATCATTATAACATTTTACAGAATATTTTTACTTCCCCAAAGATCTTCTGGAAACCACCTGGAACCCCCCCTGGAATCATCCCCTGGAAACTACCAAACGTTTGATTGTCTCCATAGTTTTGCCTTTTCCAGAATGTCACATAGTTGGAATCACATAGTATGCAGTCTTGTGAGATTGGTTTCTTTCATTTTGTAATACCTATGCATTGAAGGTCCCTCCATGTCTTTTCCTGAGTTGGTAGCTCATTTTTTTTTAACACTGAATAATATTCCACTGTCTGGATCTACCACAATTTATTTATATATTCACCTACTGAAGAAAATCATGGATGCTTCCAAGCTTTGGCAAGTGTGAATAAAGCTGTTATAAACATCCATGTGCATGTTTTTGTGTGGACATGTTTTCATCTCCTTTGGGTAATACAAAATATATACATAAGCATATATAATCAAATGCATGGTTGCTATTATTATTTCGAACAAACTGTTATCTGTTAGATCAATTAGGAATATGAAAAATAATTTATTTTACTGTCACTTATTGCTTCTTTGATGCTCTTCCTTCTTTTATGTAGACCAGTCTCTGACCTATATTAATTTCCTTCTCTCTAAAGAATTTCTTTCAACATTTCTTGCAAGGCAGATCCACTGGTAACAAATTCATTCAGTTTCCATTTGTCTGAGAAAGTCTTTATCTCTCCTTAATTTTTGAAGGAAAATTCCACAGAACAGAGAATTCTAGGTTGGTGAGTTTTGTTATGTTTTGTTTGTTTGTTTGTTTGTTTATTTCCATGACACTATAAATATTTCATTCCACTCCTTTCTTGCTTGCTTGGTTTCTGAAGTGAAGTCAGATGCAATTCTTATCTTTCTTCCTCTATAGGTGAAGTGTTTTTTCCCTCTGAATTCTATTAGGATTTTTTTTTTATCTTTGACTTTCTGTTTTTTGTCAATGATGTGCTGAAATGTAGTTTGGGGGGCATTTTTCCCGTTTGGTGTTTTCTGAGCTCCCTGGATGTGTAGTATGATGTCTGACATTAATTTGGGAAAAATTCTCAGTCATTATTGTCTCAAATATTTCTTCAGTTC
The DNA here is from genome assembly GCF_018350175.1 of Felis catus. Lineage (NCBI taxonomy): Eukaryota > Metazoa > Chordata > Mammalia > Carnivora > Felidae > Felis > Felis catus. The sequence goes on along the minus strand of NC_058385.1, from coordinate 38,779,309 downwards.
CTTTTCCTCTGTCTTCTCCTTCTGGTTTTCCTATCATGTGTATGTCCCACTTTTATAGTTGTCCTATGGCCCTTAGATATTTTGTTCTGTTGGCTTTTCTCTTTTCAGAGACTCTACTGACATATCTTCCATTTCAGATTCTTTCCACGGACATATCCAGGTTACTAACAAACCCCTCAAAGGCATTCTTCATTTGTATTAGCTTTTATCTATACCATTTCGTTTTGGTTCTTTTAAAAAATCTCTCTCTCTGCTTACATTGTTTTGCATACCAGCCATCTACTTTATCCATTGGAGACTTTGGCATATTTATCATTGTTGTTTAAAATTCCCAGACTGATAATCCCAACATCCCTGTCATGTCACCTTCTGATGCTTGCTTTGTGTCTCCAAATTGTTTTCTTTCCCTTTTACTATTCCTTATAATTTTTTTTTTTTGACAGCCAGACATGATGTACTGGGTAAAAAGAACTACTATAAATAGTCCTTTAGTAATATGGTGGTGAGATAGGAGAGTGGGGGTAGGGGGACCCTCTGGTCCTATGATTAGGTCTCAGTCTTTGAGTGAGCCTGTGCCTCTGGATTGTGAACTTCATAAGTGCATCTCAGTTTTTTCTTCACCCTTAAGGGGAACAGGTCTGGCTAGAATGGGTTGGAGTTGGGTATTTTCCTTCCCCAGGTCAATTAGGCTTTGATGATAATTCAGGCAGATTAGGCTCTGGTTAGCTGGTGTCCACTGAGGGCAGGCCTCGTTCAGAAGAACACAGTGCTCTGGTATATTCCAAATAGTTCCTCCCCCTCACCCCCAACTGGTAGTCCAAGGAGATTGCTCTCTGATATTTACTATGGAAACTTGCTTAATTAAGCTCCTGGAGATAAATTGAACAACGTGGTGGGTCCCAGCTCCACCCCCATGATCTTCTCCTCCTGGAGTTTTTAACTCTCAATGTTGTCCACACTAAACCTCCAGCAATTTGTCCATTAAAGTCCAGTTTCCCTACCCCCACACTGGTTCCCAAGGCAGTTTCCACTCATGAATCTCTGCTCTCGGCATCTTGACTCCCTGAATTTGCCTTTTGGTCTCCAATCTTGGGACAACAGTCTGCTATGTGTCCTTCCCTCTTATGGGTTGAACAAGAGTTGTTGATTTTTCAGTCTGTTCAGCTTTTTACTTGTTAAGACAATGCAGTGATTTCCATCTTCATTCACATGCAGAACTAGGCTGAACTACTTTTCGAACCTATAAAGTTTGACATCATTAATATTTTGACAATGTATTTCCTTTACATGTTTTTCTTAGTTTTTGATGTCCATTTTACCGGATTGAAGTGTTTTTAGTCTATCGGTTTATTTATAATTTTAAAAAATATTTAAACCATCTCTGTAATCATAATGAATTAAGCTCCCATTCTGTGTGAGATGAGAAATTGTATTCCCATCACTTTTCTTATATCCACTAATTCTCCATTTTTATTTATAGAATGTAGGATTTAGACCCAGATCATGATTACAAAATTAATGATTTGATACAATCTATTATCTTTTCTAGAATAATATCTGATATTTGCATTAAGCTTTAATGCCATATTAGAAATAATCATTTAGACTTAAGTGTTTATCCAGCTTCACTGCTCATTTTTAATCTCATAATAACTTTCCTATTTTTAAAAATTCTTTTATTTTTTGTTCTGTTAGTCAGCTGGAAAATATCTTCAATTAACTGTTTCAGGAGAAGTACGCAGGTGGTTACTTTCTGAATCCTTGTGTGCCTGAGAATGTCTTTCTGATGCCTTATTATAGAAACCACTGGGGACAGAATTCTTCTATCAAAGCTTCTTTGCTCAGAACTCTATGCATGATGACTACTTGAGTGATGCTCCAGGGAAAGCTAAGAACAGCCTGTTTTTGGTGTTTAACAGTGACTCTAATATTTTTCTGTGTCAATACTTGTAGCATATTATGTTTTATTCCTAAAAATAAATCAGCATATGCCAAGGCTCTTTTTGGTTCCATGAGACCTTTTCTTCTTTAGATCTGCAACCAAATACTTTTTTTTTCCCCTCTCAGCAAAGTTTTCTTCTACTTTTCCCTTGACTGTGACTCAGTACCATATGACCTGCTATTTCATTATGAGGTTATTATTTTGCACAGATTTAATCTCCCAAATTTGTAGTTCGGGTCTTAGGGTTTTCATCACTTTGCCTGCCTCTAAATTTTGAAAATACTTTTTAAGTTCGCCTTCTGCTTCACTAATCTGATGTTCTTCAGTATTAATTCTGCTACTGACTGACCTCATCGTGAGATTCAGTAATTGTTCAAAATGGACGTCTGTGTTTCAGTTTTCTTTCATTTATTTTCATTTTTCTACAAGGAGGTCCATGGTTCCTCAGTACTGACTCATGGAAAAGTAGAAGTTAAGAGATTCTGCCAGCTATTGGTACAGGTGACTGTCTGAACCCTTAAGATCTAGATGAAGGGAAATTGTATTTACTGTAAAATCACAGTAAGTATTCAGAGAGCCTGCAGTCTTGGGAGAAAGGGAGGGAGTTGAGGCCATAGGTATCTTCGAGAGGGAGTCCCTCCTCTGGGCAGGCACATTGCCTTTGTGTTGTTTTCTGTTCTCACATGGCCACCTGCTCAGGAGCAAACTGAAGTAGTCTGTCCATCCTCTGTCTTTCTTAGGTGACTGGGTGTCCTTCTTTGGTGTTTGTGGTCGCCTGGGTGGGGCTGCCTGATTTAGCAAATAAAAATACAGCATGCTTGGGTAAGTATGACTTTCAGTAAAACATGGGAGCTTTTTTGCTTTTTTTTTTTCTTTTGGCACTTGTCACAAATACCGCATGAGGCATACTTATACAAAAATCTGTTTTTTTACCTAAAATTCAATTTTAACTTCATCCTGTATTGTAACTGGCAACCCCATCCATGAGCCACAGTCCTCTTTTTGCCCTTTGTGAGGAAAGGAGGTGTTTAGAAGGCGGACTTCCCAGAACTCCACCTAACTCCTAAAAATGTTGTGCTTCAGAGGATTGCATGAATCTGCGCTCCAGATCTTTCTCCACTCGGGCCCTATCTGCATTCTACCTGTTGAAAATGCCTTGATATTTCATATCAATGTTAGGTGTATGCAACATATCATAGATTCCAGAACTTGGCTGATGCAAGTTATCCACTAATGTTACATTCCAGTGGGAATTTCTATGGGATGGGAGTGTGCATATATGAGGGGAGCAGAAGATCTGATAGATAAAGGGGAAGTTCAACACCTGTGCTTACACGGTCATTGTACTAAAAAGTTTGGTCATGTCTAATTCAACTTTCCAGAGCTCCCGTGCCTAACCGTGAAGTGGCCCATTAGAAAAATGGTTGTTAAATCGAATTGGACAGAATGAGTTATGTGGTTGGATAAACGGGGCCATCTTAGGCTGTAACCAATTTAATAGACTGAGAAGAATAGCTTTTCCTAAACTATCCCCTTAGAGATTTATTTTCCCATCCCCTTACTCTATTCTCCGTTTACTACCTTACCACTTGGGCTCATCTACCCCTCTGGGAAGTTAATAAACCAAACGAAGATAAATGTTCGATGTGAAACTGCCTATCAATAGAAAGTAATCATACTAACATTTATTGAATATTTAATATATACCAGGCACCGGGCTAAATGTCTTATATACAGTACTCCATTCAGTCCTTTCTACACTCTATGGAATAGTTATTAACCCTTTTCCAGGCGAAGAAACACATACCCAGAGAGGTGAGCGGACTTGTCCCATAGTGAGGCCACACTGAGAGTTTTTTGTTTGTTTGTTTGTTTACTCTACAATATCGTTTCAGAGGTCTGTATTCCCAAATGCCCCTGTAGAAGCAGTTAAGTTTTTTTTTGTTTTTTTTTTTTGTTTGTTTGTTTTGGTTCATCAGTTATTTTCTATTTTAATTTATCAGGGAGAAATAACTGAGCTTGGGAATTAGTATATGCTGCTGGTTTCCAATAGCTGTGTCATTGTGCAACCATGCGCCGATAGCCATCGAAAGCAACTTTCTCTGTCCTGTAGTTACTAAAGTGTTGTTCCCATTTGCAGAGGTTCTTTTATCCATCCAGCAACTCACAAAGCATCAAATGATAACTTTATGATCTAAAAAAGGGTACTGAAATGTAGAATTCAGAAGGAAATACAGAGCTAGATTATGGCAAGGAGCCAGTTCCCAAAGTAAAGTGGATCAAAGGAAAATCCTAGTACCTGCTCACGGCTGGAAAAATCATAATTGTGTCGCTTATTTATTTTGTGCTCTGGTGGTTCATGTTAATTACAGAAGATCTCCTGCAATTTCCCACTGGGTGTATCAGTGGTCCGCAATGTCTCTAGTTATTTCCACTGAAAAGAAATGGCTTTCCAAGGTGGTAACTGTGTGTACTGTGCAGTATTATTGTCACATTAGCTTGTAATGAGACAGAGTATTTAATTCACACTACCACAGTGCATTCCAGTATAACCTGCTCATTAGAAAAATTTCTGACCATACTTCTGCTCTTTGTTAAAATGAAGTGTCATGAGTAGTACTACCTGGAACCAATAAATGTTATATAAATATACTCATGCCATTTCCCCAAATCATTTCACTTTTGATACTTCTCACTGGGCCAATCCATAGGTGGGCTCTCAACCTCATTGGACAGATAGTCTTCTGTGTGATTGTTTTGTGAAGAAAGCAAAGTTTCAGTACAAAAATGAGAAATAAACAATTACTAACTGAGGACCTATTAATGCTTTCTGTGTGTTATTTAAGGCTCAAACAGACCTACAAACCATGTTTCATTGCTCCCTTTTACCAAACCCGGGAATAGAAGATCAGAGAACCTGTATGATCTGCTGAAAGTAATGTAGCACATTGCAGCATTATCTGACTCAAAGTTAACCTCCCCTCTAAAAGTTCCAAGTTTTTCTGCTTTAGCCACCAGCAACCCTCATTTCATTATCTATAAAACCTGTGTTTTCAAAAGTAAACTGCCAGCTTCATATATGATTATTTTTCACCTTGCATTCCTGTTAATCATCCTGAATTTTAACTTAAAGATATTTATTGGATTAGCTGACTCTGACATGGATACACTTAGAAATACAAAGGAAACATTTTCTGCAGTTTACCGTTTGCGTAGTCAAGCAAAAATCAAGCAGAAATGTATCTAACAAGTGCAATTTATTACACCGCATTTTATAAATGCTAGGTTACTTAGACCCAAACTTGGATTAACAGTAACAGAGATCCAGAGATCCGACTCAGGGCTAGGTCAACAAACAACCACACACAAATGAAAATACCCAAGAGAAGAAGAATCATGAAGAGTGTAAATAAAGGACAGAGGAAAAGCTCAAATTATTTTTCTGTTCTATATCTGTGGCCAGAATTATCTCCCATGTGGCCAAAAAGAAGAAAGGAATTCAAGACTCATCATGCTTTCTGTGAAATAGAGAGACCACAAGAGACTTCAGTGAGCAGATGTCCACTTCTAAAACTCAAACGAACCTTCTCAGAAATTAGACTCCTTGTCTTCCGGGGGGTTGGGAGCAGTTAGCCAAACCTTAAAGTTGATGCGATTGAAATGCTGCATGTAAATATACATTAGGGGAGACATTCAAAGCAAAACAAATGCAATTTTAGGAGAAATGATTAAACTACAAACCAAAGTGAGACAAGTCCATAAACTCATCGGTTTTGTTTTCTAATCCACATGTCATGTTTTTCTTTGGTTTTATACATAGAATACACAGTTTTTATACATAGGATGGGATTCCAAACCAACGGACATAAAATAGTTTGTAATTCAAAGGAGAAAGCAATATCAATCCGCCAATAATAAAACAACAGCATCCTTCACCTAAGGAAGTCTTGAAACGCCCCAAAAAAGCAGCTGATATTGAGTAAGCATGTACAAGGAGGGCCTGGCCGAATGCAAAATGCTTTACATGCCTTTCAGGGCCCTCCTACTGCGAACTAGCCACCATTCCAGGATTAATGGGGAGGCAATGTTCTCTTTTAAAGCAGCCAATTGAAAATGTGGTATATATATGTATACACATGCATGTACACATACATATTTGTATACATACATATATACCTATAGGTATATATACATACATACATACCTATATGTATACATACATACATATATCTAATGGAATACTACTTGGTGATGAAAAAGAATGAAATCTTGCCATTTGCAGCCATGTGAATGGAACTAGAGTGTATCATGCTAAGCAAAATAAATCAGAGAAAGACAAATATCATATGATTTCACTCATCTGTGGAATTTGAGAAGTTTAACAGATGACTAAAGGGAAAGGGCCGGAAAAATAAGATTTAAAAAAAAGAGAGAGGGAAGCGAACCATAAGAGACTCCTAAAAACAGAGAACAAACTGAGGGTTGATGGCGGTGGGGAGTGGGGGGAGGGGAAGGAAAATGAGTGATGAGCTTGAGGAGGGCACCTGTTGGGATGAGCACTGGGTGTCGTATGTAAGTGATGAATCACGGGAATCTGCTCCTGAAGCCAAGACTACACTGTATGTTAGCTAACTTGAGAATAAGTGAAAAGAAATAAAAACAAAAAAATAAAGCAGCTAATTGAGAAAGCAGCCAGCACAGCCGGGGCCAGGATCACCTCCCTGTATGTGACGTAGCACGGTGTCCACACTCACCATAGCAGCCCCATGCGTATACGACTGGGCTTAATAATAGTGAATTGTCCTACTCAAAAATGGGTGCCTGAAGATCCAGAGACAGTGTACGAAACAGAGCCAAACCAGAACCTGGATTCTGATTCACGATTAGAGATTCTGTTCCTGTGTTAACACGCTCATTTACTCATTCACACATTCAACAGGCATTCATTGAGCCCCTTCTACATACCAAGTGTTTGAGCTAGCCGATGAAGATACAAAGATAAACGTGACACAATTTCCTTTCCCAAGGAGTTCCTGGGCTGGTTAGTGGAAAAGACAAACACTGTACCAATGAGTCCCAATGCAGGGTAAGTGAAAGAAGGTACAGAGACACTAGGTAGCAGGAAGGAGTTCTCAATCGCAGCGTGTGTCAAAGGAAGGCAGAACTGGGTGAGCAGACAAGGGAGAAAATAATATTTCCGGCAAATGAATTAGCATTCAGAAAGCCCTCAAGCATGAACCAGCATGACATATAGTTTGAGGTCTCTAAATAATTTTTGGGTGGAGAGGGCAGCATGAACTGACTGAGAAGTGACTTGTATGCATTTAAAGAGTTTGGATTGTTCCTGTAGGAAATTGAGAGTTAATGAAATAGAATCAGAATCCAATTTGTACCCGGGAAAAGTAGATTCTTGGTGACAACATGGATAATGAATTTTCAAGGATAATGCAAGGTATTGTGATAATTCTTATATGGAGGGGTTACGCATTGAAAGAAAAGCTTGCAATGCAGCCTGCCGATGAATTATCTCATGAAACATATTCACCTGATCTACTTTTGAGGTCTTAACTATATTATGCACATGTGTGCTTATGTGAGTGTGGGTGTGCTTTTCCAGATAAGGTCTTTTCCAGAGATCTTTATATGAGAAAAAAGAAAAAAAATCACTAAGGTGATTGTCCTAAACAGCAATCGAAATATCACAATTAACAAATTCTTCTCCCGTATGATCTTTTGAACAAGGCATCTCAAGTTTAACTGTGACTAAAACAAATTTGGCTTTTTTTTTTTTTTTTTTTTTTTTTTTTTTGAGAGAGAGAAGGAGGGTGAGGTGGGTGGGGGCAGGGGGAGAGAGAATCTTAAGCAATCTCCACACCCAGTGCAGAGCCCGAAGCAGGGTTGAATGTTACAACCTGAGCAGAAATCAAGAATCAGATGCTCAACCAACTGAGCCACGCTGGTGCCCCCTGGCTTCTTTATTTCTGTTAAATATAGTAACTCTTTCACTATATAATAGTATGTATCTTTGAACAGGATGCCGTTGATTCACAGTCTGAGGGGCTGGATCTTTGAGAATACTTCTACCCCTGGACAGGCTGATGACAGGCTCCACTGACTCACTAATCCCTTCTGTTTCCAGTGACGATTGTTTGTCTGCTTTGATATGAGAAATAAACTGAGGTCCTTGGAATTAAACATTTTTATCTTAGTACACTGTACAGATTCATAAGGGGCAACAGTCAGGACCTTAGATACAACAGCCTCATATTTTATCCCGCTGAACGGACTGATCTAGGCCCCAACCACACTTTCATATTAATGTAGTACCTGACTCTTTTAAATGCCTAAGACCAAAATATCTGTATTCTTGTTGTGTAAATGATTCAACAAATACTTTGCGCAAAAGATACTGGTCTGAGCAACACAGTAGGTCCTGAGCCTCTAGATGGGAAGTCTTTACGACAGGCCTGTTGCTGCCCTGACCCCACACTGTGTAGTCAGAATAACCTTTCCCAGTATTTCTACAATTATCGTAGTCTTTACATCTGGCTTTAGGCATAGGAGAGTATAAATGAAACAGAGGAAATGAGGCTCGACAACGGGGTATTTCAAAGTGCAGTACTTGGACCACCCATCCATATCATCAGTTTTCTCATCTGTAGAATGGAGACATTAAGAAGAGTACCTACTCTGGGGGTGCCTGGGTGGCTCAGTTGTTAAGCATCTGACTTCAGCTCAGGTCATGATCTCACAGTTTGTGAGTTGAGCCCCATGTCAGGCTCTGTGCTGACAGCTTGGAGCCTGGAGCCTGCTTGGGATTCTGTGCGTGTCTCTCTCTCTGCCCCTCCCTGCTCGCATGCGCGCGCTCTCTCTCTCTCTCTCTCTCTCTATCGCTCTTGCTCTCTCTCTTTCCTTCAAAATAAATAAACATTAAAAAAAAAAAGAAGAGTATCTACTCTGCACATCTCATAGAAATGCTTTGAATATCAAATGGGATAATATATACAAGAATGTTCTCAGGGTAAAGGGCTCTCTCTAGCCAAGCTAATTGTTTCACAATGGAAAAGGAAAGTCGTGGGGGAAAATCACATGTATCCTTCTCCAAATAGAAAAAGTCCTTCATCAAGGGTTTGGAACATGTGAAGGGACAGCTAGATAATACATGTTAAATGACATATAACAGAGGACTCCCAAAGACATCACCAGAGATTTTCTCCTTTACATTTGAAAGTAAACTGAAAATGAGAAGCCCCTCGCCTCAAGGTCACCCCCTTATACTGGCAAATACACCTGACTGGGGGGGAAAAGGAACACATGGCCTTTGATCTGTATGTGGCCTTTGATCTACACAGCTTTGTGAGCCCTGGAGAGACCCCCAAGCCCCAGGGCACGGTGAGCTCAGGGAAGGTCTGAGTGTCCCATCTGCTCATCCCAGCCCCATCTTTCCAGGAAAAAGAGCTGAAATCACTTCCTCCCCAGCACATGCGTTAGAATCCAGGCAGTGTTTTTATTCAGCAATGCAGAGTTCCAGGCCCCATCTGCACATATTAAAAACAGCTATGTGGCTGTTAGCAGTTACTGAACTTTTCTTCTTGACTATCTTCGTCCGAAAAATGAAGGTAACAGTGAGATCTGTTAGGGGTTTACTTAAGGATTAAATGGATTTCTTCTTCTTTGTCTTCTTCAAGTTATTATTTGTATAAAGCTCCTTATGAGCTATTAAATTTTTAAAATGGCTTGAAAATATCTCATTATCATTTATTTTATTTAAATTTTGAAAAGCAGAGACCTTCCTTTTTCATTATCTGCATACATACAACATGGAGACTCTTGGTTTGTCTTTCTCTGTCTAGGATTTTAAATCTTAAGTTACAAATCGCAGGACAATCTTAAAAGCTGTTTTAAGACAATTCATAGTCAAGTTGTAGTTCCCTGGAGACTAGCAGCCCTTCTCCCTCAGATGCGCTGTATTTCTCTGGGTAATCACAGGTCAGGCTGTGCAATTTGACCTGTGCAGGGCTGGAATGTATTCCTGAGAAGTAATAGGTAATTTGACCTAATTTGGCTTGAGCCTCTCATGAGTTGAGATGAGATTACCAATTGAGTACAATTATGGAGGGTGATTTGGTGCTTCTGACCTACAGTCAGCTGGAGATTCACGTTGGATCATCTCACCTATGAAATTTCCCTGAGGTCGTCCAGATGATGATTTTAAATGCTAATTACAACATGTAGTCAATGCTCTGATAAAATTGAGAGCGTTTTGATTTATGATGGATATTAAGTAAGAGCAAGAACAAAACCCAGTAGATTTAAAGGGTTTAAACACGCTCAGAAGGTTTGGGCCCAAAAAGAAAACTGTAAAGTCCTTTCTTTTCAATTGTATTTATTTCAGCTCAGAAACATTTTCTCCTTAATATTACCAATGATGCTACAGTAGAAATTGACCTAATTCTGTCCAAATCTACAGCCTTTTTTTTTTTCTAGGAAAAAAAAAAAATCCATCTTCTTTGACAGACAGAGGCAAGGCTGGCTCCTATACAGAAGCTTTGAGTGTTTAGGGAGGTTCAATGCTGGGCTAAATAGAATTTGAAAGGCAGGTCCAGTCTCTGGATAGCTCTTCCTGGATCTCTGTAGCTGAAAGCACATCAAAGGGGACCCAGGGATAGACACTGAGCATTTCCAGCCTGAGATTCACCCTACCCTAAATCTGACCCTTTAGATCATACCTATTCAAGTATCAGAGATGCCACACATCTCGGCAACATGAACCTGGACACGAGTGTCAAGCCAAATGGAGTTCAGAAAAAGCTCTGACCTTCATTTGTCCTGTAAATGTGGTCACTCACTTAACCACTGGAACTTTCAGCTTTTGTAAACATGGTGATTAAAGCATTAATTCCTCATGCAACCGTTCTAAGCACCGAGTTAGGTGCACTCCCTCTGTGAGTGCTCCCTGAGTGCAAAGAAAACCTTTCTTCTTTTAATACGTTTCAGGAGACCTGGGATTGAGTTTTGGCTTTGCCATTTTGTACTCTTGAGCAATAACCTTTCAACCTCTAGGCTTCATTTTTCTGGTCTTCAGATGGGATGGGAAAGCTACGTTAGGATTTTTCAAAGGATTTTTAGTTTTAAGGAACTGTCGTATTCCACAAAACTATCTCAGGGGGTGTGACTCAGATTTTTCGTTCAACATATATTTTTAAAACTGTAATAGAGAAGGATCCATGCAGTCTACGACTCTAAATGATTGGCTTTCATTTTTTTTCAAAATTAAAAAAGGGTAATGTTTATTTATTTTTGAGGGAGAGAGAGACAGAGCATGAGCAGGGGAGGGGCAGAGAGAGAGAGGGAGACACAGAATCTGGAGGAGGCCCTAGGCTCTGAGCGGTCAGCACAGAGCCCGATGTGGGGCTCCAAACCACAAACCACAAGATCATGACCTGAGCCGAAGTCCGACGCTTAACCGACAGAGCCACTCAGGAGCCCCTCAATAATTGGTTTTCTTCAGTTCGATAAAATAAAAACAAATGCACGTGTTCTTTAGCATTCCTTTGACGTGCTAGGTGGCTTGGTATACCGGAAGGCATTTGAAATTTGGCCTCTTCAGCAGCTCTCCCAGATGTAAAACAAATGCTCCGTCGGACTGCTTTGGCTGGTCGTTTCGCTGTTTAGTCCATGGAATATACGTGACATGGTAAGTAATGCAGCAGCCCCCTCACAATTAGAAAGCTGAGATAAATGTGGATGTTGGATGTTCTTTCTGCGTTACTAAAAAGACAATAATCATCGTATGAAGCCCAGGGTTCGATCCTCGTCACCTCCACCAAGAAAATAAAAGTAAAAATAATAAACTGGTGATGACGGCACCATCACTGTTCCACAGAAACCCCTGTCTGAGCTCCAAAACTGGAATTCGTTTTAAAGAAATCTCTGGCCCAGAGTTTCTGGGTGATAGGGATTATTGTCGTGTTCCACATGCACGTGAAGAACAAAGAGTATAGATGGCTACACACTCTGTTTCAGAAACATTTAGTTGTTTCCAGCCAGTTGCTTACCTAGTACAAAAGGAAAAAAGGGGGGGCGCCTGGGTGGCTCAGTCGGTTGAGCGTCCGACTTCGGCTCAGGTCATGATCTCCCGGTCCGTGGGTTCGAGCCCCGCATCGGGCTCTGTGCTGACAGCTCAGAGCCTGGAGCCTGTTTCAGATTCTGTGTCTCCCTCTTTCTCTGACCCTCCCCTGTTCATGCTCTCTCTCTCTCTCTGTCTCAAAAATAAATAAAATGTTAAAAAAAAATTTTTTAAAAAGCAAAAGGAAAAAAGGGTTGCCATTGTTTTTTTAGCGGAAATTCTTTAAGAATGAAGTTAGTCTTTCTCTTAGGGACTATCTTCATAAATCATTCTGTGGGTTGAGTCCCTATGGAAAACATTTTTCTTTTATGAACTTTTTTCTGCATCTTTGTGTTTGAAGACAAATGTGATTGATTTTACAAGACCGATTGATCAGATTAGTTTATTGGATTAGTCTTTTAAGATCACTATGATTTATTTCTTTTCCATGAAGTACTTATGTAAGTATCTTATTGTTGCTTATCCTTGTACAATTTTGGAAGATGGTTAGTATACAAGTCAGCATTTAATTATGATCTTGGGTGAAGGCCATAAAATTATATGAGAAAGACACCATTAATTCTTACACTTAATAGGGCACATTGTGGACCTTGTAAAGTAGTGGAGGCTTAACCAGAAACAAGGTGAATTGTGTCATGTATTGGCCTATTCAAAAAAGTTAAATGCGTGAGGGGGTATTGAATTCCCCAATTTAAAGGTAATATGCATTCCCCCCTCCCCCCCCCCCCATTGCTTAGGTGTACTTTTAAGCTAGCAAAATTCTCCACTGAACTAAAATGAAATAATTTGAATAAAAACTCTGGTTCAAAGGTCAAGGAAATCAAATTTAGTTTCAACCAGACACTCGTTAAGATCAAGCTAGTTACAGTGTATGTTGTGAAGGAATTGTCCGTATTGTGTTCAGAAGGTAAAGGTTAAGAATCTTAAGTTTTGCATTTCTCTGGCAAGAAAGTTCCCTTCCAAGGATTAAGTTTGGCTTTTTAAAACATTTTGAGGACGCATCGTGTACCAATACAAGGATCGCTGGTCCTAAGCATTAGCTTCAAAGAGGCAGAAACCAAGTCTGTCTTGTTCCCTGCTCTATTTTCTCTGCAGACCCAACCTTTAGGACCCATAACCGCCTGTTGAGTAAAGGGGGAGAGGTGGCTGAGCGGAGTGGGAAGGCCGTGCATTTTGGAGAGAGAAGAGCTGTATAAAAATTCTGGCTCTACGAGTAGCGGCTCTTTGACTTGAAGCAAATGGCTTTTGTAAGTTCATGTTATTTATTTGTACGATGAGGATGATAATCGCTATTTCTGAAGACTGTTGAGCATGGAACCCGATAGCCACAGCAAAGATGCTTGCCACTGCCTGGCAAGTGCCAGATGCTCAACTAGTGCTAGCTTCACCGTTCCCAGAATGTTCTCCGGGTAATGGAGTTGCCGTCATTTATCATGTTTTCTGGTTTCCTGGCGCCTTTTGTATTTTTAAATTATAAAAATGAACTCGTCACATTGTTCCAGGCCAAACAGGTCGAATTCTCTCCCTTCATTTTCAAGTCTGCTGACAACTGCATGTCTACTAATGTGATAATATGATAATAATGTGTAGTTAAATACCAGGTACTCCTCATTCCACAAGCTTTCACGTTTCCCTAAAATGTGAGGATCATCTGAAAGTTATGTATTCAAAGCAGTAAATGTTTCCAAAGATATAATGAACACACTCTGTATCAAAATCTAGCAAATCTAGAACGCTCTCATCATGAAGCTTGTGATTTAAGATTGAACAGCTGCGGAGACAACACTCAGCATTCTCTGCCTCTGTGGATATGGTGAGAGCTGGGAATAGGGAAAAAAATGAAGGACAGGCACGTTACAAAGCAAAATGAATTAGAATAATTGGTTTTGCCAAAAATGCTACAGGAGAGTGCCATTCTCTCCCCATTTTCTTCTACATGAGACCCTGCCAGGAAGTTTCCTCTATGAGACATCTAAGACCACAAGAGCCTCCGTTGCTGAAAATATTTCCAACAATGGTGAACAGAGCAACTCTATCAGAATCTCCAACTCGAGCTCCATAAAGCCCAGCATGGCCTAATGATGAAAACAACATTGTTTTAAAGACAAATAACTTACTTGAGGTAACCATCTGTCTCGGTTTGCCCAGGACCATCTTGGTGTTAACACGGAATATCCCGCATGTTTAGGCAAACCAGACGGTTGGACACTGCCCTCCATGTGTTTCTGCCTAGACCTGCCTTTCAACACGACCTTAGAATATTGGGTCTACCCCTTCCCAACCATGCTTGTCCTGGGACTGATACTTTCACGTGCGCATAAATGGATTGGAGCAGATAAATACACACAGGACGGCACGTTTGTGGCGTGAATTTTGATAGCCTAATAGAAGAAAGGGATTTATTTGGAATTTTAGAAAATCAGACACTTGCTTATAGGGGAAGGGTCTGACCTGGGCCCCATTTTCTTCTCATAGGAAGCATACTCCAGGAACACATTGGAGAACCAAAGATAGATATTTCTGTATATCTGCATGCCCGTATGACACTTTATCTAAAACGCACTTTTACATCAGAGGTACACAATAAAGACATCATTGTACAAATGTGATATTTAAAGTACATTGCTATAAAAGCTTTAAAATGTAATGTCTGATCCTGAGCTCTGGCCACATTTTCTGACTAAACATGTTGCTTATTGCCACTTAAATGATTTAGTGGCAACGCCTTTGTCTTCTTGGATGAAATCTGTGTACAATTTCCTGGCAAAGAGGATAGAATTAGCATGAAGATGGATCTTTGATCAACAAACATCTGGAGAAATTGCAGAGACTGGTGAGTAAACAAGCAAGGCTATTCTCAGATGTGGAGTCAAGGAACTAACGAATCATATTTTTTAGTTGCCACGATGATCAGACCTCATCCTGTGAAAGGGTTTAGGTGAATGTTAACAAACAGGGCCCGGTGTTAGTTTCACACTATTCTTTTCTGAAGATTGCCTTTATTCTCATATGCTTGCAATTTTATTTTATGTACTACCACTCAAGAATGTTAACGGACACTCATTACTGGAACCACATTTTGGAGCTGTGATTTAACATGTAGCACTGGGCTGAAGAAATTTGATTATAAGGTAGCCAAGAATTACTCAGTCAATCAATTATGCTTCAACTGTGTGCAGTATGAAGCTCCAAATTACACACAACGCATACCAATCACTTCCAGTAAGCTACTACAAAATATAAATATTAATGATTTTGGTGGAAGGTTACCCACTTTCATATGGTGGGACCCTCTCGAAGAATACACAAATTTATATATGTCATGCTCTTTAGTGGTGTTGTCTTTCTGAAAGAGGAGGATTTATACAAGATGACAGGGCTCTGGGACTTTTCTGACTCAAATGCCAGTGGTATAAAACTCCCATTTGGAAAGAAAATGTTAGCTACCATGCAATATTCATTTTGCACTTTCCAAAATGCTGGAAAATCTGTGCAACATACTAGCAGCACAGGAAGTAACGGGAGGCAAATTTCACAAAGCAGAAAGACCACACATGAAATAGACTATGAGATAATCGTTCACTTGTTTATTCATTTCAAAAGCATATAAAGCATCTATTAAATGTTTGGCACAGTACAACACACTAGGATGACCAGAAAATGTTTTTGCTCTAAACAGCTTGTGTTCTAACAGAGGAGATGGATTTTTTTTTAACAATAAATGATAAAAAAGAAGCAAATTAGTTTCTATGAGAGTTCAGATATTAAGAAGAAATTGTTCCTTCCTTCCTCCCAAACTCTCATCTTCCTTCCTTTCTTCCTTCCTTCCTTCCTTCCTTCCTTCCTTCCTTCTTTCCCTCTTTTTTTTTTTTCTTTTTCACATTCAGGGTTTTAGGGAAGGTTTACTATAAAGAGTTTCAGTTCTATGATGGTAAGACAATGTTATATATAGGTTAAAACATTCAGAATAAAAAAGATATACTATGAAAATAAGTCTGAAGTTTCCTTCCCTAGAAGCACCTCTCTTTGCCAGATTTTTGTGTATCCCATCAGATATTCAATGCATGGGCAAACATTTGCACACATTCCCTCTTTTTCTTTTTATGTATAGAAAACCATCGTATATACATGGTTTTGCCCTTGATTTTGAAAAACATAGTATATTTTAAAACTTTAAATATATTTAATTAATGTAATTTTAGTACAGAGAAATTAGTCTTTTTGCCATATGTGCTGCAAATATTTTCCCAGTTTATCATCTGTCTTTTGACTTTGTTTAGGTATTTTTACGATGCAGAATTTAAAATATTTTACTTGGTTGAACTTATCAATTTTTAAATTGACTTTTGCATTTTTCAGTCTTTTTTGTAAAGCTCTCTCAAATCAGAGTGAAAAATAGATCCTCCCATGTGCTCTTCCAATGCTTTTATGTTCCACTTTTTTTTTTTTTCAAGTTAAACATTTCCTCCGTCTAGAATTTATTTGGATGTAAGACTTCAATTTAATCCAATGGCTAGCCACTGGACCCAATGCCAATTACAGACTGACGTCTCTTCCCCACCCTGAAATGAAGTGCGAGAATAATAGTTTGGGATTTTCAGAGAAGGAAAGGACAAAACTTCAGACAGAGAGAATAATGTGACCTAAGGAAGTCTGTATCAGCCTTCTGACCCTTCAGTATACACTATATACACTATATACACTGCTCTATCTCAACCTTTTCAAGAGAAACTGCCTCTGGAAATAGCGACCACGACCACCACTCCTGCCACCACAGCTCTGACTCCATTGTCACTATCTTTCAGACACGGGGCAAACATTTTTCAGGCATTATCACACTCAGTCCTCACATCAGCTCAGTTGCGTAACCGCCTCTAATGTCAAGGTAAGGAACCCAAGAGAATGAAACGTTCAGTAACTTTCCCATGACCACACATCCAGTAGGTATTGTCATGTGAGCCTGAGCTAACCAGGTAGTTTGATACCAGATTCTGTGCTCTTAAACCCGAGAATGTAACACATTTCTGTGGCCTCACTTGAACGGAAACCCAGGTTTCCCCTGAGAACAGTTGGCTTCCAGTATGTCCTTTTAAGTGATGATTGCTCGTTTTCCGAATAACAAATGGAGGAGGATGGGATTCATGACTGGAGGCTGAGAGACGATTTTGAAGGTTGTTTCGAGAGTTCAGAAGGTAACGTTCAATGTCTGAATTAGACTGAAGTAATTGTGAGGAGAGGAGAAGACACATTTCTGAAATATGTAGGATAAAATGGCCAGATTAACGGTTGACTGGAGAACAAAGCTTGGGAAATCACGGTAAATAGGTGTAAGCTGAAATTTGGGAAGTGAGTGAGAGAGAATGAAATGTGAGAAGAGCAGCAGGACAAAGACTGAACCTTGGTGAACATGAGCATTCAAAACATGAGTGGATCCTTCCAAAATGGACAGAGAGAAAAATAGAAGAAACTGGAGACTCTAGCGTCAAGAAAAGTAGAGACCCATGGAATCAAACACAACCAAATTCAACTGTCAAAATGGAAAACAGCCTTTGGTTGCGCTTATGAGGTCATTGATGATTTCGTTAAGAATACTTTCAATAGAGTGGAGCGGAGCACAAATTATAGGCAGGGAGTTGAACTATCTATGAAAAATAATGTTGAGGTGACAGTATGGATTACTCTTTCAAGATGTCTGAGAGACAAACAATTGAATGGTAACTCAGGGAGAATGTGAGATCTGGAGCTTTTCTTAGGGTATGAGAGACTGGAGCATGGGTTTTGCCTGAAAGGAAGGAGCTTGCATAGAGATAGCTGAAAGAGAGAATCTGGAATCATAGAAGACAGAAGAGAAAAGGCCCAAAAATGCAGATGGTATGGGGAGACTGACTTCCTCCTTTAAGATGGAAGGAAATGATATACTGTTGGGTTCAAGGTAGATGAATTTGCATACAGGGCAATTAGTGACTTGGGGGAGATTGGAGGAAGTCACCCCTAATGGCCTTGATGTTCTGTTTCTCACCACCACATTGTTAATTTGTTGTTGTATTGTGATTCTGTTTTTTAAGTATCCTTCTTCAATGTGGGTTGCTTTAAAACAGAGTTGGGTCACATACCTCTCCCTTTGTAGTTGGCCTGGTGTGGCTGACTTGTTCCTGTTGAGTAGAAAGTGGTAGCAGGTTGTGCTGTACTCTGAGGCCAAGTTGTACATGGAGTTCAGCTTCCACCCGGTTCAGTGTTTCTTTGGATGGTTACTCTTGGAACCCAGCTTTCATGCCCTGCAGAAGCTCAGGCCACATAAAGAGGTGATGTCGAGTGTTCCAGCTCATACCTTCAGCTGTGGCCCAAATTGTTAGCCAGTGTCAACTCCCAAGTGTGAGTAAGGAAGCCATTTAGTTGATGTTACCTCTGGCCACCACCCGACTGCAACCACATTAGCGACCCTAACTGAGAAGCATCTAGCTGAGCCCAGTCAACCCCATAACTATTATAGGAAATAATAATAAATGATTATTGTTGTTTTATAGCATTGCAGTTTGGGGTGGTTTGTTCTGTAGCTATAATCAGACGGCTCAACAATTGCATTAAGCTTCGCAGCTGTATTGTCAATGGTTATTTAGAGGTAGCATATTTTATTGATTTATTTGATTAATCATGTACCCCATGTTACCCTTTCCTTTGTGTTCTTGTTTTCGTTCTGATGAACTACGTACTGAAGGTTTTTTTCCTCCCAGAATGAACTGTGCATCCCTGCATACCCGAAAACTAGAGAGAAAGTTTTGAGAGAAAGGATTGGCCTTGTATAAAATCCTAGACTCAGAATTATCTTCTCTCTTCTTTTTTTATTTTTTTTTTTCCTAGCATACAGTTTGGCAAATGAGAGTTTTGATTCCTGTGTTATCATTACTCTGGAGTAGTTGCTGTGTTTCCTTTTTTTTTTTTTTTTTTTTTTTTAAGGCTTGGTGTTCAGAACCTTCATCAGGACACATACAGATATTCCTTCGGTTTGGCATGCTCTCCTCCCAGATCTTTCCATGGCTAACACTTTCTTACTGTTCAGAACTTATAGTAAATATCACCTCCTCGGAGATACCTCTACTGACATCCCGATATAAAGTAGTTTCACCCGGTCATTGTTTATCTCATTAACCATATTTAAAAAAAAAAAGTGTTTAAAGTTTTTATTCATTTTTGCGACACAGAGAGAGACAGAGTGCTAGCAGGGGAGGGGCAAAGAGAGAAGGAGACACGGAATCTGAAGCAGGCTGCAGGTTCCAAGCTGTCAGCACGGAGCCTGACACAGGGCTCGAACCTACAAACCATGAGATCATGACCTGAGCTGAAGTCAGATGCTCAACCGACTGAGCCTCCCAGGTGCCCCTATCTCATGAACCATAATACTTTGTTCAGAGAATTTATCGCTTTTACATTTTTGTTTGTTTCTTAATTTATTAATTTTGTCTCTTCTTTTTAGAATATAAGCTCCATGAAAGGACAACCTGGTCTATCTTGGTCATGACTGTGTCTCTAGTGTGTCTGGCATGTAGTAGATATTGAATGAAATATTTGACAAAGAATGAGGGAGTGGGTGTATTTGCTTTATTTCATTTTCCTACTAAATAACCAGTAGGCTTTTCAGTCTGGAGACTCGAATCTTCTTCACCTCATCCTTTGAAAAAGCTATCTTTTTGATTGTTTACTTTTCTTACTGCTCTTTGCTCCTTGGAATATGAATACTGGATACAGTGGAATTATCCCTCATATCTCCTAAAACTTTTCCTCTGTATTTTTCATTTATTTTACTCTGATGTGTGCACTAAAGTATTTTCTTGGCTTTACATTCTTTAGAAATGTCCATTTACACACGCAGCCCTTTCATTCATTTTTAAAAACTTTAGCACTTATTTCCAAGAATCCTTTATTTTTCCCAATTGCTGCCTTTTACTGATCTTACTTCTGCTTTATGAACTTGGTGTCTTTTCTTTTAATGTTTACTTATTTATTTTGAGAGAGAGAGAGAGAGAGAATGAATAGGGAAGGGGCAGAGAGAAAGAGGGACAGAGAATCCCAAGGCTCTACACTGTCAGCGCAGAGCCTGACGTAGGGCTCAATCCCATGAACCATGAGATCATAACCTGAGTGGAAATCAACAATCAGAGGCTTTACCGACTTAGCCACCCAGGTGCCCCACGAATTTGGTGTCTTTTAAATCTCTCCGAATTACTAAAAAAATTTAAGCTCTGTTTTCTGTGTATCTCTGTAACTTCAAATTGTCTTTAGCTTTTTCTTTCATATTATCTGTCTTTCTTGAAGGTCTGATGGACTTTGGTTTTTGTATGTGTGTGAGTTAGAAGGTGAAGGAATCTGTTGATTAGTTTAGTTGACTGGGCTGTGTTTCCTCCAAAGCTGTGTGACTCGGTCCCCAAAGCAAATCTTTCACTGAGACGAATCCTTGCCACCATCTTGCTCTTTGCAAGTGGTGCTTCTGAGGTTTCAGTTGCCGAGAAGCTTTGTTGGGACAAATGGGTTCTACACAGATAGGAGTATTCTATGACCTATTTGGGCCATGGTTTTATTCTGCTTAATACATCTAATTCCATCTACTTTACCTCATACCCTCAAATGCCCTTGGTCTGCAAATGACAATGATCTGAATTAGTAGATACAGATACAGAGATGTACATATAGATACATAGGGAGATGTGCGTTAAAATTAAAAAAAACATATTTAAACATATTTTCTATCAACATCAATAATACATTAAACTCGGTGACTTTCTTCCCAAATAAGACAGGGATGTGAGTCTGTTTTAATATTTTTCAGCACTGTGATGAATTTTTTCTCTTACATATCTTTTCTGTCATTTTGATGGCATGTTGGGAAGGAGGGTAGGCAAAGCATTGCCAAGCCGACCATCCTTATCTGATTACAGCTTCTAGACTTGCACTCATATTCTCGATTTCCTCAGCCTTCATGTTTCCTAAACTGATTTCAATCTGGTTTCTATCTCCAGTGGTCTACTCCCAGCCCCGTGGACCGATTAATCATCAAAATCTGTGTCTATCTGCTATTCTCCAAGTCATGTTTTTCCTACTTTCAAACCCTTGTCTCTCTAGGGTTTTCTGGCACTATTTTCTTTTGATTTTTTTCCCTGGCCTTTCTTTCTCTATTTTACTGACTCCCCTTGTCCACGACTTAAGTCTTTGATGAAGTTAAGCCATAGAACCAGTCCACATCCCTCTGCTGATGAGTCATTCAACCCACTCATCTTCAACTCTCCTCATTGATCTGCATACAAACCCTGCCTGTTCAGGGTGGTATCTTATAGTCCCCCAAGCCTGTTGTGTGCATTCCAGACTCCACACTGGCTTATATTATGCATCCTACATGAAATACTTGCCATCTTGGCTACCATTCATAATCTTATCTGTCAAACAGGAGCCCAATTCTCCATCCTCCAGGAAGCAGTTCCTGGCAAACCCAAAGCAGTTTCTTTGAATTCTTTTAGCTTCTCTAGATGAATAGTATTATCATTATTATTATTATTATTATTATTTACCATAAACACCCATGTATCATTAATTACCTCTAAATTTATATTTCACTTCCTTGGTTAATTTCTTTAAGAACAGGGCTTGTGATTTATACAGTGTTTAAAATTCTCTTCCCCCATACGCCATCTAATAATTTGAACATAGAACATTGCCATTGAAACAATAAACAAGAAATCAATCGGTCTATAACTAGGACTAATTACTTCTTGGCAAGAACAAAAGAAGTGAAAATTTTAGAGTTTTGAGGATTGGGTCCACCTTTAATACCTGCAGGTGAAAAGTGTTAATAGCATTTTAATAATGACCTAATAGGGAAAGCACATTAGCCTAGTTAACAGGGTTTTAAACAGCATCTGGGTAGTTTTTCTGTCTTCTGGCTTTTTTTCTTGTTTTGTTTTTTTTAGGTTCTCACTTTACTATGGGGCGTTAGGGTATCAGAAAAACCCTTCTGCTTATTTGACACAGCTGGTTTCAAGAGCAATCCCTATGACCCAGACTTAATGAGGATTTCATAGCTTCATAAAATTGTATCGAAAAGGAAAACACCTGTTAGGTCAGCTACCTCAGATAAGGATGTTTCCACGCACACTCTCTAGGAGATAAAGTGCTACGAGAACTCGTTGATTCTGGGCATGATGTGTAAAAGAATCAGGATTTTTGAAATTCCTTTAAAACAAAATTCTGATTTCTCCACTTATAAAACAACGAATGCTTCGCGAAATAGGTTTGTATCTTTAAACTCTCATTTATCTATTTTCTAATATATCCTTCCAGACCTTAAAAATATGAAAATTTTGTTTCTATATTATCAGGTTAGATATTAAATGAGGGCAAATTCATATAATTTCTATGAAATATCTTTGAAAAAAGCAAAATTATATTGTTGTTGAGCTGAACTCTATTTTTCAGGTTTTCTAAGCTTCCATGGTCCAGGCGTTAGAAAAGTCTGGTCGGATTTCTGGTTTGCAAGCTGGACACACGTGGCTAAAAGTGCCTATTGGACTTGAGGCAAAAAAATACAAATTTTCAGAGGAAACTGTCACACAAATAGGCATTTTCAAAACAACTTTTTCTACTTAAGAAGTTCTCCGTTTTCATGTTGTAGAATTGCTAAAAAAACGCCAGTTGTTTTCAGTGGAAGAATATTTGTGTCAGGGTCTTCCTGGAATTTGCGTAATGGTATTTGCTCTTGTTTATGTTCTTGAAATCTATAAACACTCATTGCCAAGAGTAAAAGCTTTAAAGAAGTTATCACAAGTTCTTGGAAGCACTGTGTTATTTTTTTCTACAATTGTAACAGCTCAGAAACGCCATTCACTCGCAAGATGATATTGTAGCGAGATACAGTGAAATATCACCACAGCAAATATTTGTTGCTGCCTCGGTTCTTTGGAATGAGGTGTGTGTAACCTAAGCCCCTTTCAAGCTGAAGTTTAGTTAGCAATATTAATACTGAAACCTCAGTTTCATCTTGTGTTATCAGGGGGCAAAGAGTTCCATATATGCTTTAGCTGTCTGAAAAATTCTGGTAAGGCCTTAAGCACCAAAATTGCCTTCAGGAATTTTCGCTAAATTCTCTATAAATATTACACATATTCATGGCTTTCACTCATCAGAAAACACTGAACAAAATTTAAATTCATTTTTCATAATCCATCGATGTAAGCAAGAGTTTGGGCAATCAGAATGTTCATCATCTAAAATAGGTGGGCAAATGATGCCCCAGGGCCAGATCTGGCCCCTTGTGTGTTTTGGTAAATAAAGTTTTATTGGAACAGAGCCAAGCCCATTCATTTACATGTTGTCTATGACAGTCTGCCCTCTAGGCCAGCAAAGTTAAATAGGTGTGACAGAGATGTATGTCTCCTAAATCCCAAAACATTTACTATCTGGATAGTTATAAAAATGTTTGCAAGCCATGACCTAAAATATTGATTCTCTTCTACTGTTTGCTGGAATATTAGATGGTCCCTGGAAGTCATTTTTGGTAATTTCCTTTCCCATAGTCCCAATTATAGTTAAAAAAAAAAATGTTTCTAAATGTCTCTTGTTTCCTTTAAATATTAATTTTTTTCTTCCCAATCCTTAATGTCTTTTTTTGTAGTTTTATTTTTTATTTTTTTAAATTTATATCCAAATTAGTTAGCATTTAGTGCAACAATGATTTCAGGATTCCTTAATGCCCCTTACCCATTTAGCCCACCCCCCCACTACCCCTCCAGCAACCCTCAGTTTGTTCTCCATATTTATGAGTCTCTTCTGTTTTGTCCCCCTCCCTGTTTTTGTATTATTTTTGTTTCCCTTCCCTTATGTTCATCTGTTTTTTTAATGTTTATTTTTGAGAGAGACAGAGACAGAGAGACAGAGCTGGAGCAGGGAAGGAGCAGAGAGACAGAAACACGGAATTCCAAACAGGATCCAGGCTCTGAGCTGTCAGCACAGAGCCCGAGGCGGGGTTCGACCTCACGAGCAGGGAGATCATGACCTGAGCTGAAGTGAGACGCTTAACACACTGAGCCACCAGGTGCCCCTACTTTCTAAATATGTGCCTTCTAAGTGCTTTTTGAATTTTTCCACTTCTGTCCATTTCCACTTTGAGCCTTCCAGTACATTCCATCCTCGTCTTCAACTACACTACTGTGGTAGCCGTCTCATTGATTTTCCTTCAGCCAATCCTGCCCCAACTAAATCCAATCTTTACACTGTAGCCAGAGTGATGTGTATAAAATACTAGTTTCATTATCTCACTCCCGTACTGAAAACTCTTCAATAGCTTCCTTGTGTTTGTTAAGATAAAAACAGTATTGATAACATCCTGCATCTATTGGTCATGTATCCTTCGGCACAATCTAGCACCAGCCTTTTTAGCTCATCTCATTTTACTACTCTACTTACAGTGGACTTCTTTCATTTCTTCAGTCTCCCCCTACCTCAGGGCCTTTGCACAAATTATATCCTCACAAGTTACAAACATTTTTACGACTCTCATCTACACTTCTATCTTCTAAAACTTTAGTTACCTTCTATACGTCCTTCAATCTCAGATGAAATTCTCTTTCCTCAGGGAGGCTTTTTAAAAAATGTTTTTAACACTTTTCATAAACCCCATAATTTTCTTTCCTCTTATTTATCAAAATGTCAATTGTTTTTCTTTCTTGCTTGCTTTTTATTCTTCTTTTTTTTTTTTTTTTTTTTTTGGCATAGCACTTACATTAGAATATGCTTCCTACCTTAGCCTATAAACTTCAGAATGGCCCATAAACCAGAGCCTGGCACATGGTAGAGCCTGATAAATATCTGATGACTTAATTCAGGGTAAGTAGTGCCCTCTGCAGTTGCTTGAGAGCCTTTGCCCCGCACAGCAGGCTCTTTTAATTTGCTTGACTCCTTTCCATCAATTGTGTCTTTCTTGCTGAGGCCTGGGGAAACTGGCATTTAAATTTGGTATCTCCAGGAAGAATAAATAGGGAAGGTTAATAATTACCTGAGAGGCACTTCTGTGAGTTAAACCCGTGAACATTTGCGGGTTTATTTGTATCTTCTTTAGGAGTTATTCACAGAACATTTTTACCTGCAGCTTCTCCAGTGATTTCTCTACTGCTGAGTATTCTGGGTAAGGAACATCCAGGTAAATCATGCACTACTTTAATATTATGCCATACATCACCCCTTGCCTCCCTGACCAAAAAGCAAACGTAGAGATTTCTCATGTTTTTCCAAACTATCCATGAAAGAAAGAAGCCCACCCATAGACCAACTTGCAAAGGCATATGCATTTTTGAGATAATACATTGACCTTCACAGTCACACCAGTGCTTCTCTAACAGATGATGGAGTCAAAACATGTGTCTTTGTAGACCCTTGAAAATTAGAAGGGCAAAGAACACAGATTTTCTGTTATGCTCTCATCTTACCACGGAAATAGAAAAATCAGAATGATAAAGCTTAGAAAGGATCAGAAGAGGCCATTTAATGAATCTTTCCACCTTGAGGCATTTGTACTTCAATCCACAGTTCAAAGAGACAGGAAGTGAGGAAGGAAGGAAGGAAGGAAGGAAGGAAGGAAGGAAGGAAGGAAGGAAGGAAGGGGAAGGAAGGCAGGAAGGAAGGAAGGAAGGAAGGAAGGAAGGGGAAGGAAGAAAGAGAAAGGAAGGGGAAGGAAGGAAGGGAGGGAGGAAGGAAGGGGAAGGGAGGAGAAGGAAGGAAGGGGAAGAAAGGTAGGAAGGAAGGAAGGAAGGAAGGAAGGGGAAGGAAGAAAGAGAAAGGAAGGAGAAGGAAGAAAGGGAGGAGAAGGAAGGAAGGGGAAGGCAGGCAGGCAGGCAGAAAGTAAGGAAGGAAGGAAGGGGAAGGAAGAAAGAGAAAGGAAGGGGAAGGAAGGAAGGAAGGAAGGAAGGAAGGAAGGAAGGAAGGAAGGGGAAGGAAGAAAGAGAAAGGAAGGGAGAAGGAAGGTAGGAAGGGGAAGGAAGGAGAATGCTAGAGGATTATCAGGCTGAGGTAAGAGAGAGTTGAAGAAAATAAAACTGTGCTCTGGGCAAAGAATATATATCTCCAAAATGAAAATGCTCTTTTCATTTTACCCATGTTCACTGTATCTCCAGATATGTTTCATAAGCAGAATATCATCTAATAAAAATTCTTAATCAAATATTCATTGTCTACAAAAAAAAAAAATGGCCTAACTCTCAGAGACATAGAAGAGCCTGTCCCATTTTCAAGATTTTTATCCTTCCATAGCCAGGACTTTACAACGTCCCTTGATAATCCATCTTACAGAATATCACCCCCCAAAGCTACAGCTCTCTCCCTTATGTTCAACATAATCTCTCGGGTTATCATTTAATCCCCTCCCTCTACGGTCAGCAAGGAGGAGAGCAGCTGGCACAACCACACTCCTTCCTGGTAACCATTCACATAATTACAGACCGTCAGTCACCAATCCTTAGCTTTTCTTGTCTACACAAATCAGCTCATAATGTTTTTTTAAGCCTTTCTCTACAGGGCACATGTTCTGTTCTTTGATATTTTTTATAGACCATGCTTGTCTACGATTTCTATTTTTAGCATAATTTGATATATCTTAATGTTTCTTACTGTTCAATAAGCAATGTTATGGGAAACAAGCCTCCTGTACATTAAAAAAAAAAAATGACGGAAATTTTCAAATAACAGATACTAGATATAAAATTCCTAGTCAGGGTTACTGGTTCTAAAAGGCAACTTAATTGCATTGGTAACTAAGGCAGAACCAAAGAGAATGTAGCCTCATTTTGACAAGTGACTGCCGGTTTGTGTAAAAATTTAATTCACCGTGATCATTACCCAGCACTAATAGTGAAGTCATGTGAAAGAAGGTGGAGAGGATGATTGTAGTCCAGCCTTTTGGGAGATGTGGGGAGAAGAGAAAAATTTGAACCTTGAGAGAGAGAGAGAGAGAGAGAGAGAGAGAAGGGTGAGGGGATCACTGTAGAGTGAAGAAGCTTGAGCAGAGTCTGTGGGGAAAGAACAGGCAGGAAATAAGAAATAAAGGAGAGAGAAAAACAGAGTAATAAAGGAGAGAATGCAAGAAAGTGGGGAACTGATGAAATGAGCTCCTAAAAGAGATAGGAGAAGGTGGAGTGAGGTGCAAAGGTGGAATTTGATGGGTCCAGACTTCTTTTTAATGAGCAAAATTCTGTGGTTGCTCTAACTGTGTAACACTATTCCGTTTCTCATTTTATCCTCTGATGTTCATGTAGAATGTGAATTTCTTAGCAATCTCTGGGAATAAAAACAACTCCTTATTTTTTCTTTTTGAAGTTATGATTGACATCACTCTTCCAACAACGTCTCTTAGGTAATATTTGGACCAGACATAGACTCTTTTCCCTTCTCGAATCACTTGGATAGCTTAGGCTTTAATTAACCACGTTCTATTTTAGTTTAATCTTGGGTATTTTATTTTACTTCTCCCCAGTTTCATTGAGAAATAATTTTCATCCATTGCTGTATAAGGTTAAGACATCCAGCAGTATGGCTTGATTGTGAAGTGATTACCACAATAGACTTAGCTAGCGTCTATCTTCTCACACAGATACAATAAAAAGAAAAGAAAGAGAGGGAAAGAATTTTTTTCTCTTATGCTCAGAACTCTTAGGATTTGCTTTCTTAACAACTTCCTTCTACATCATACAGCAGTGTTAGCTCTAGTCATCATGCTGTACATTACATCCCTAGTACGTATTTACAACCAAAAGTTTATGCTTCCTGACCACCTTCCTCCAGCTCCCCCACCCATCACCTGCTATCCCTGCTAACCACAAGACTGGTCTCTTTTTCTATGAGTTTGTTTGTTTTTTCAGATTCTACATATAAGTAAGATCATACAGTATTTGTCTTTGACGTATTCCCCATAGCATAACGCCTTCAAGATCCATCCATGTTGTCACAGATTAAACCACTTTTATTTTATTTTATTTTATTTTATTTTATTTATTTTATTTTACTTTGTTTTATTTTTTCTCTAATTTTATGTTTAATGTCTACTAAGCAGGAAGTGGAATTTATTTTAATTTTTTTTAATGTTTATTTATTTTTGACAGAGAGAGAGAGACAGAGCATGGCGGGTGGGGCGGGGGGGCGCAGAGAGAGAGAGGGAGACATAGAATCCGAAGCAGGCTCCGGGCCTCTAACTGTTAGCCCAGAGCCTGACGCGGGCTAGAACGCACAGACCGCGAGATCATGACCTGAGCTGAAGTCGGACGCTCAACCGACTGAGCGATCCAGGCGCCCCAGAAGTGGAACTTATTTAAATGTAAGATGTAACAAAATGAAATTAAATGAGGCCAAAAAGGTCTGTTTCTTTCTGGATATAATAAGTTTATGAAAAACTAGAATATCATCTGTTTCATTAAAAATAAAGAGGCATCAGGGGCGCCCCGGTGGCGCAGTCGGTTAAGCCTCCGACTTCAGCTCAGGTCACGATCTCACGGTCTTTGAGTTCGAGCCCCGTGTCGGCCTCTGTGCTGACGGCTCAGAGCCTGGAGCCTGCTTCCGATTCTGTGTCTCCCTTTCTCTCTGTCCCTCCCCAGTTCATGCTCTGTCTCTCTCTGTCTCAAAAATAAATTAAAATAAATAAATAAATAAATAAATAAATAAATAAATAAATAAATAAATAAATAAATATAAATAAAGAGGCATCCATCTCTGTGTCCTGTACACTCACCTTGACCTTCTACTCTCTGACCCCTAAGCCAAGGATGTTGGCTTTTGTAATTTTATTTTCTTAATTAAAGAATAATTGACATACAATATTATTTTCATTTCAGGTGTACAACATTGTGATTTGATATTTATATATATTTGAAATGGTCATCACAATAAATCTAGTTACCGTCTGTCACCATACAATATTATTGACTCTATACCCTACGCTGTGCATTTCATGCCCATGTCTTACTTATTTTATAACTGAAGATTATACCTCTTAATCCTTTTCATCTATTTTGTCCATCCCCCCAGGCCCCTCCCCTCTGATAACCATCAGATTGTTCTCGGCATCTATGAGTCTCTTTCTATTTTGTTTCATTTGTTCTTTTGTTTTTTAGATTCGCTATAAGTGAAACCCTATAGTATTTGTCTTTCTCTATCTGACTTACTTCACTTAGCATAATTTTCTCTAGGTCTTTCCATATTGTTGCAAATGTCCAGATTTCGTTCTTTTTTATGGCTGAGAAATATATATATATATATATATATATATTATATATTATATATTATATGTTATATATACATCTTTATCCATTCATCCATTGATGGCCACTTGCATATCTCGGGTATTGTAACAAATGTTGCAATCAACATGGGAGTACATGCATCCTTTTGAATCAGTGTTTTTGTTTTCTTCAGACGAATACATACAAATAGAATTGCTGGATTGTATGGTGGTATTTTTTAATTTTTTGAGGAAACTCCATACTGTTTTCCATAGTGGCTGCACCAATCTATATTCCCAACACTGCGTGAGGGTGTCCTTTTCTCCACATCGCTGGCAATACTTATTATTTCTTTTCTTTTTGCAACTAGCCATTCAGAGGTGTGAGGTGATAATCTCACTGAGGTTTTGATTTGCATTTCCCTGATAACTAGTGATGTTGAACATCTTTTCTTATGTGTCTTAGTCATTTGTATGTCTTCTTTGGAAAAATGTCCTCAGGTCCTCTGTCCATTTTGCAATCAAATCATTTCTATGTTGAACTGAATGAATTCTTTACATATTTTGTGTGTTAACACTTTATTGATTTGCAGGATACCTGGGTAGCTCAGTTGGTTAAGCCTCTGACTTGATTGTGGCTCAGGTCATGATCTCACAATTCGTGAGATAAATCCCCACTTATGCACTGACAGTGTGGAGCCTGCTTGGGATTCTCTCTCTCCCTGTCTCTCTGCTCCTCTCCCATGTGAGTATGTGTGTGCTCTCTCTCTCTCTCTCAAAATAAATAAATAAGCATTTTTTAAAATTATAAAGGCAATATAACATTTGAAAATATTTTCTCTCACTCAGTAGGTTTCCTTTTTTGTTGATGATTTCCTTTGCTGTGCAAAAGCTTTTTAGTTTGATATAGTGCCATTTATTTATTTTTGCTTTTATTTCCCTCACCTGAGGAGACAGAACCAAAAGAATATCGTGAAGACTGATGTCAAAGAACTTGCTGCCTATGTTGTTTTCAGAGTTTTATGGTTTCAGATCTCACATTTATTTTTTATTATGATTTTTTAATTTTTAAAAGTTTGTTTATTTTGAGAGAGAGAGAGAGAGAGAGAAAGAGAGAGAGAGAGAAAATAGGGGAGGGGCAGAGAGAGGGAGAGAGAATCCCAAGCAGGCTCGATGGGGGGCTTGAACTCACGAACTGTGAGATCATGACCTGAGCTGGAACCAAGAGTTCGATGTTCAACCAACTGAGCCACCCAGGTGTGCCAATTTATTATTATTATTTTCTTTTTTTAAAATTTTTTTTAACGTTTATTTATTTTTGAGACAGAGAGAGACAGAGCATGAATGGGGGAGGGTCAGAGAGAGGGAGACACAGAATCTGAAACAGGCTTTAGGCTCTGAGCGGTCAGCACAGAGCCTGACGCGGGGCTCGAACTCACGGACCGCGAGATCATGACCTGAGCCGAAGTCGGCCGCTTAACCGACTGAGCCACCCAGGCGCCCCTATTATTATTATTTTCTAAAGATTTAATTTTTTTAAGTAATCTCCACACCCAACGTGGAACTTGAACTCACAATCAATCCTGAGATCAAGAGTTGCATGCTGTACTGACTGAGCCAGCCAGGAGCCCCTCAGGTCTTACATTTAAGTCTTTAATTCATTTTGAGTATATTTTTGTGTATGGTGTAAGATAAGTGATCCAGGTTCGCTCTTTTGCAGCTGTGTCTCTGGTTTCCCCAATACCCTTTATTGAGGAAACTACCTTTTCCCCATTATGTATTCTTGGCTCCTTTGTCTTATAAACACACTTTTTGTTTTATTTCTGAGTTTTGTCCTCTCCATGTTTAAATCTTTGTATTACTATCACTGTATGAGCACTAGGTTTTAAAATGTAAATAGTTCTAATTAGCTTACAACTGTGATTTTTCCCTTTCTGACATTTATAGTTTTTGGCATGATTTGTCTTTTTATATCTTGCATATCTTTACCATCCCTGACCTTCTTCATTAAGACAGGCAGGTACCCCATAAGCCCACCAAAATACCAGGGAACACTCCCCGATTCCTCCCATTTTTAGTTCTCCCAAAATGTAACCAACTTGGTGAACAATGGCTTTCAGTGGCCTGTCCCCTCAGGGCTTCTGTTTTACGGGTGATACCAGAGCAGAGGATGCTATTTGGAGTAGACTAAAAAGAAATCCATTTTCTTAAGCTGGATTTTAATTAGTCAAATGGGACATGTTAATGTTTTTCATGTGAGAGTTGAGGCGAAAGGAACTAAAACATTGAGGCATGTAGCAAGCATAGAATCCAACTGAGATTCTCCAAGACTTCTCTAGAAACGTGGCACGGCGTACCCCTGAATTTTTTATTTAGTTTCAGCAAAACTGCTATAAAAGAAAGAAAAAAATGTGAGAGGCTAAATGTCACCCAGGAATCTGGTAGGAATCTGGTAGGAATCTGTGCCACAAAGCTGCTAAAGGCTCAAGCACCAGGCTTATAGCGTTTCTTTGCAGTACAGTTGCTTATCAATGAAGCGTGTATGCAGTCTAATTAACATAATTGGAACTACTATAATTATGCTATCATTTTGTTTACTTTAGCACATTCTGTTGAGGTATATGGGTGGCAATATTTGCTATTGAAATATTGCCCCCTTGCTGCACGCAGGTTGTTTAATCATCCTGTTTATGCTACCTTCCTCGTGGTGCCACCCTCACTCAAAGTGGAGGAAAGTGTTAAGTCCTTGTAGCCAGGAAAGTAGCAGAAGAGAAAGCAAGGAACCTAATTAGGAACCCAGAGCCACAGAGCTCCAAGGGTGGGAAGTTTTGCAAAAGCACCATGGGAAAAGAACACTCCCTAGTCCAGAGCATTCAATCTAATAAAATGATGAAGGAAATTGATTTCCAATGCAACGCATTCATCATTCGTGGGGCGGCCCTCTGTTTTCAGCAGTTGAAACAAGTTATATCTCATTTTGGAAAACTCCGAGTGAAGTCATAAAGGCTCGGTGGGATTTGCTCTAAATATCCGTGCCGGTACCAAAAGTTTTTATTTGCTTTGACCTTTTAAATGAGGCTGCAGTTCGGATGGGAAAATGATAATTCTTGCTGCTCAACATTCTTGCTCCGACTTCTTGTTTTGAGAGGCACTGAGGATTTTTTTTTTTTCCTGAGCTTTCAGCAGAACCACACAGGAGATAAGAACTTTACAGGCCAGTAGGACCTTGTACGATCACTCCTTTCCAGCATCTTCAGAGGGAGGCAGGGGGCAGCGGGCTCGATTTTCAGAATCCGTTTGCGTGGCTGTTCTGTGGCAGAGAAGAGGTTACACAGGTGTTTCAGGCCTTTGAAGTTTTCCTTTTGCTCACATTGTTTCCAAAGAGAAGGTGTGGGCTAACGCATTCCCCATGGTTCCTACTGGAGGCGTCAAGCCAAGGCCAGCAGATGTTGGTGTCACATTCACAGCCAATGAGTGTAATATCTGGTTTTTCATAACTACTCTTCCAAAGAGCATAAACAGAACACAGCATAAAGATCAATAAAACAGGAGGAGACCTGCTCCGTGCCCTCTCATCCCACTGAGTTCTCCAAATGACTCCACATCTTTCTGCCTACATTTCCTGAGTTCCCTGTTAGACACCACAAGTCACGGCAAACGCTGCTAATGTGCACTCCTCCTTAAAGGTACATCCCATGTTCTTTGCCAAGGTTCAAGACGTGGGTCTTAGTCATCTACCAGATGTTTTTTGTTTACTAGCTGTTATTTAAAATAGCTTGTAGGGCTTTCTTATTTCGTTCAGATCTCACTCCATTTGGAGATCTTTAAATGCATGCAACACATGTAATCCTGAAGTAGAGACACAGAAGCAGTAATTAGGACTGGGAAAGCGTTTTGTGCTATCCACACAAAACCAGTCAACTGAATGAACATGTTGAATACCGTTTCATACTCATCTTAAGTAATGAATGAAACAGGAATGTTTTAATGGAGGGTGAGGGCAGTGAATGCTGTCAGCGTCCTCTGGTCAAGATCCCCCTTTCCTGGCCAGTGTACCTACCCCCAAGCCTCTGTGAGTGGTGGTGGTTAATGGCCTATAGCTGGTTGTGTCTCCAGAGAATTTCCCCAAGCTTATCGAAACAGAAGTGTTCTCCCTAAAGGTTCCTCTGATGCACAGACACTCACATGCATACCAGGGCAGTCCACTGCCAATAACTGAATAATATATGTGTATATAGGGCCCATCTGCTTGACCGTGGTGCGATCCATGCCCCAGAGCTCCCTGAGGGATCAGTTTACAGATGGACCCCAACGGGACCCACATCTTTACACAGATCTTTCCCCCGATCCTGCCTCCCTCCTCGTCCCTCTCTAAAAAGCACTCCTTGATCCTTGATACAGCTTATATTCTAACGGGGAAAGGCAATAAGCAAATGAAAATGAGACTTCCTCAGAAAGTGAGAAGAGCTATGAAATTAGACAGTAAGCATCTAGAGGATGTTGTCCAAATAAAGTGGAACCCAGAAAGTAGGAATACCTGAATAATTTTGCACCAGTAGGTGTTACATAGTGTATACCCTGAAGAGAGAACAGAAGTGGCAAAGGCGATAAGTACACAGAGCTGGAGACACGATCTGACACTGAGCAGATATTCTATTTTTTTAATGGATGAATAATAAACAAAAATGAGTTGAAGACTCTCACAGTTAACTTGGGAGGCACTAATGCTGGTCATTGGGAACCCAGGCTCCTCAGCAGACATTTGGGTTAAATCTGGTTGATTGTATTCTCTGATGGTTTGACCTTAGACAAGTCACTGAACTTTGCTTTTTAGTTTTCACATCCATAAAATGGGGATAATAATAGTACCTATTCATGAAGTTGTTATAAGCATTAAATGAGTTCATGAATGTAAATTTTAGAATAGTACATAATACAAAGTAACTACTCAAAGAAAGTTCCTATTTATCAATATCATACATGTCTGCACGAACAACACTGTCTTTATCAACAACCATTATAAGTGTGGGATGTGGGAAATTACAAAGATTCCAAAATGACAAGGTATCCTTATCTGTTCTGAATCTTGGGGAGACTCACCTAAGATTGGATACAATGGGTTCAGAAAGCAGTTCCAGGCTTCACAGAAAAAAGCAGAATTTTGTTCTTTTATTCAACAAACATTATATACCAGGAACTATTCTGGAAACTATAGCAGTGAACTGACCAGATTCCAGCATTCATACAGCTTGTATTCTAATGGACAAAGACAATAAGCAAATGAAAATAAGACTTCCTCAGATAGTGATAAGAGCTATGAACTTAGTTCTAGAGTGATGTTGTCCAAATAAACTCTCTGGATGATGGAAATGTTCCATATCGGCACTGCCCTCATCACCACTAGCCACATGTAGCCACTGAGCACTTGAAATGTATCTAGTATGACAGGATAACTAAATTTCTAATTTTATTAAATGTAAAATGAAAATCAAATAGCCACAGGTAAATTTGGATTTACAAGAAGGTCCAGAAATAGACCCACACGTACGTGAACACAGAAATTATCAAAAAATAACTATACTTGGAGGATACTGCAGACTGAAAAAGGAAGGAATTTTTTCAATAAATGGTACTGGGTTTTGGGGGGCTCTAAAAATTAACATGCAAAATTAAACTTGGATCCTACCTCACACCATATAAAGAAATCACTTCTAGGGATTGCATATCTAAGTATTAAAGGCAGTACAGTAAAGCTTCTGGAAGACAATCTGGAAAGATATCTTTGCTACTTCAGCACAAAAAAATTTCATAAGTGGGACTTACAAATCACTGGACGTAAAGGAAAAGATTGATAAACTGGAGTTGATTAAAATTTAAAAACTCTACTCATCAAGATACCTTTATGACATTGTTTTTGAAACAAGCTACAGAGGGGTGGGCGCCTGGGTGGCTCAGTCGGTTAAGCGTCCGACTTCGGCTCAGGTCATGATCTCACGGTCCATGAGTTCGAGCCCCGCGTCGGGCTCTGTGCTGACCACTCAGAGCCTGGAGCCTGTTTCAGATTCTGTGTCTCCCTCTCTCTCTCTGACCTTCCTCCATTCATGCTCTGTCTCTCTCTGTCTCAAAAATAAATAAACGTTAAAAAAAGTTTTTTTTTTTTTAAAAAAGAAACAAGCTACAGAGTGTAAGAGGATATTTGCAACACATACATCTGACAAAGCACTTGCATCCAGGATAGAGAGAGAAAATATCTACATATCATAACAAATAGTCATAGGATGTAATAGAAAAAATGGACAAGACTTCAGCAAATCTTCACAAGACTTCACAAAAGGAGATATTCAATTAGCTAATAAACATATGAAAAGATGCTCGATCTCACTCATAGTCAAGGAAATAGAAATTTAAAAAAACACCATGAACTACCACTGAACACCCACCAGAATGACTAGAATTAAGAAGGTGGTTGATACCGAGGATGCATGGAGATATGGAGGAAGTGGGACCTTATATAAAGTTGCAGCGATGGTCAAATGGTATAATCAGTTTTGAAAAACATGTGCATAGTGTTTTATTCCAGCAATTTTATTCCTGAAAATATACCTAGTAGACATGTATACAAATGTGCTCCAAAGTACGTATACAATAAACTTCACAGCAACACTATTCATAATAGCCCAAAACAGAAAACAACGCACATGTTCAAGAGCAGAAGAATGGGTAAATATTGGTAGAGTCACATAGTAAGTTATTAGGCAGCGATGCAAAATGAAGAAACCACTGCTATATACAATAAACAGCATGGACGAATCCCACCAATATCACGTGAAATGACGGAAGCCAGTTGGAAAGCAGTATACGTTGTAGTAATAGAAGTGCCCTATTTAGAGTTCAAAAGCAGGCAAAACTAATCCACAGTGAGAAGTCAGAAGAGTGATGACCTGGGAGAAGAGGGAAGTTCCTGGGAAGATGAGGATACTTTATTTTTGAATGGTTATTGGTAACGTTTAGCTGTTTAGCTTTCTATACTATTCTTCAGTAAAAAGCTTATTTTAAAGAAATGCATAGCCAAACAACCAATCCAATATAGTTTGATCCTATCCCATTTTGTGAAAATATACGTGTGTATACCTATTCAGAGGACTGGATTATGTCTGGGTGTTTGGAGGGAGTTACGAGCAATTTGTGTTTGCTTTCCGTATCATATTTCCTAAATCATCTGCAATAGACATGTATAACTTGGTAATAAGAAACACACTTTTTCCCCTTTATTGCAACAACAATAAGAACAACGAAGCATAAAGTTGAATGGTAGGTAAGGAGAAGACTGAAGATCAAAGGAGGGATTTTCTTTTCGGAGTTAGGAGACACTGAGCATTTTTATGCTCTGAGTGGGAAGAGTTAGGGAGAGGCAGGAGCTGAGAGATTTTCGCTTTGTTTTGTCATCGTGAAAACATAAAGAACCGTTTTATCCATTAATACTATGTAAGGGATGGGTCTAGTCCTTTAATATGCAGTTTGCCAGAATTTGCCTCGGATACGAGCTACTCTTTTTTATTAGCTTTCTTCTCATTTCCATTACAGTCGGGCACTCCCAAATATCACCTTTGAAACGCAGTTAATTCTCTGTGAAAAGAACAAAAATAAATAAACAGCCAACAACAACAACAAACAAAACTACTTGAAAGCACCGATGTTTTCTCTTGCATGTAACAAAATCTTCAGGATTTATTTAGCAGCATGCTTCAGCCTTCATAATGCAGGGCCAACCTTCTTTTCTTGCTCTATTTTCCACCACTCACATCAGTCCTGCTCTGCTGGAGGCATATCGAGACCCATGCACTCCTCTAGCCATTTCATATTTCTATTATCATCTAGCTCTTCTCCACCTGACAAAATCCTCCTGGTGTTTTCAGGCTCAGCTGATGATTGGTGTTTGAAGAAGATGTCTGCATTCCCCTAGTTGTAACAGTTATCTCCCTATGTGTTTTCTGAACAATTTGTAATGGTAAGAGCTACTGTTAGGCACCAGGAACTGGTTTTGATATCAGTATTGCTAATCCTCAAGACTACTCTACCAAGTAGATGTGATTATACCTCTTCATCAGATCAGAAAACTATCCAAACTCACTTAGCCAGTCAGTAGATGAGCCAGGATTTGACCTATATCTGTCGTCTCTAAGCCAGTATTTTTGTATACCTGCCTGGGTCCCCTCATGCATGGTATGTTTGAGGACAGAAATCGTGCCCTATTAACCCTATTAACCCTATAAACCCTATTAGGTTTCCCCTACACCTGGCACAGAAACCGGCCAGATGAAGTGGTTAGAAATGCTTGCAGAACTGAACTGAATTGATTTCAATTCAGTAAGCATAACATCGGGTTATGGGCCGAATTATGTGCCCTCCCAAGTTTATATGTGGAAGCCGTCGCCCCCCACGATCTCAGATTGTGACAGTATTTGGAGACAAGGCCTTTCCAACAGGTAATTAAGGTAAAATGAGGACATATTGGTTAAGGGGAGATTAGAACACAGATGACCATATTAAGACACAGGAGGACCATGGCCATCTACAAGCCAAGGAGGGATGTCTCAGAAGAAGTCAACCCTGTTGACATCTTGACCTCTAGCCTCCAGAACTGTTAGAAAGTAAATTTCTGTTATTTAAGCCACCTAGTCTGTGGCACTTTGTTTTTTATGAAAATGTTTACATACTTTTACATTACGGTTTTGTTTTTCAAAGTTTATTTCATGTATTTATTTTGAGAGAGAGAGAGAGAGTGGGGGGGGGTACAGAGAGAGGGAGAGAATCCCAAGAAGATTCCGCACAGCCACTGCAGAGCCTGACCCAGGATCAAACCCACGGACTGTGAAAACATGACCTGAGCCGAAATCAAGAGTCGGACACTTAACCGACTCAGCCACGTAGGCACCCCTAGTCTATGGCACTTTGCTGTGGAAGCCTTAGCAAACCAAGGCTTTGGCCATGGCACCCCAGCGTGTGCCCTATCAAAGCTGTGATGAGTTTCTTTCTCTTTACTCCTCAGCGTTGGCTTCCTTCTGCTGAATCTGCACATCTTTCAATCCCTTACTCTTCTTTACCAGCTATCCCCAGCCCCCCACCACTTTGTTCTACTCTTGGAATATGCAGTATCCTGTTTTACCCCTCTATGGGATTTCTCTATCTTCGCCTTTTTTTTTACACTGGCCCTGTTTTAGGTTTGTTTACCTGATTGTGACTTATAGGTTTCTGTTATTCAACGAACTGACTAGAATTGCCAGCTTTAGTAAATAAAAAAAATTTTGTTTATCCCAAATTTGAATTTAACTGGGTGTCCTGTATTTTATCTGGCAGCTCTATGGCTGCTGATTTACCCATCAGCAAAGTCTTCGGTGTCTGTGTTGATGAAGGAGCATGAGGCAGGCACAAGCTAGCCCCGCTCCCCAGGGTGGGATCTGTGTGATGTCCCGGATGATGTGTTCCTTGGACACTCCCAGCTACCCAAGAACAAAGGAAAGGGCTTTAAGTGTTTGCCATGGCAATGTGGGAAACTAAGGCAAATGAAAAATTAAATTCCCTTACTGCCTACAGCCCATTGACAAGTCCTTGAAACCGGCAGCGTGACCTCCCTCCAGGAGCTCAGCTGCCTCAAAGATGACACTTTGCTGGGGGCAAAAGAGAACCTTAGCTTAACATTATCCCAACCTCAAAGATCCTGTAAGTCAACTTCCTTTATCTCAACTGCCCCAAGATATATGCTGGCAATCATACTCCAAGCTCATGCTCCCCCTGCCCCCATATACATCTAAGGGGCCTCAGGACTGAGGTTTTATTGAATGGTAATAAATGCTGTTTCCCCAGCAACAGCTAGCCCCTCAACGTCATGGAAACCTTGCTTCCAAAATTCCTTAGAGACTTACTCCATCCCTGACCCCCTCCCAACCTGAAGGTGTATAATAATGAGTTACACATGAGGACCCCAGTGCAGCTCTTCCTGCCCATGGGTCCTGTCCCCATGCTTTAATAAAATCACCTTTTTGCACCAAAGATGTCTTCAAGAATTCTTTCTTGGTCATCAGCTCTGGACCACCCCACCATCACCCCAAAACTTCATCACTTGTTGTGGCACAATTACTTAAGAAGTGGGGAAAAACATACCTGCAGTTAAAATATATATATATATATATATATATATATATATATATATATATATGATGAGGGGTTTTTTTGGAGGGGGGGTAACAGTGGGGTTCATGAGGTCAAGAGCCGACAACCAAGAAAGAATTCTTGAAGACATCTCTGCTGCAAACAGGTGATTTTATTGAACCAGGGGGACAGGACCTGTGGGCACGAAGAGCTGCCCTGGGACCATGAGGAAAGACTGGTTATATACTGGGGCTGAGGGGGAGGTGAAGTTCAGAGAAAGTTTCCAGTGAGATTTTCATACGCTAAAGAAGACTCACAGAGTACTGGAAGCCTAGCTATTGTCAAGTTAAGGTGGTTTTCCCCTCTAGCAAAGCATTAACATTAAGACAATAAGGAGTTCCTGTAGAAACATTTTACTCTGCCAGCCTCAAGTATTTGCCAATGAGCTTCAGGTTATAAGGAAGTTTAGTTTGGGGCGACTGGGTGATTCAGTCGGTTGAGTGTCTGACTTTTCAGCTCACGTCATGATCTCGCAGTTGGTGGGTTCGATCCCAGCATCAGGCTCTGTGCTGACAGCTAGGAGCCTGGAACCTGCTTCAGGTTCTGTGTCTCCCTCTCTCTCTGTCCCTCCCCCACTCAACACTCCGTCTCTTTCTCTCTGTCTCTCTCTCTCAAAAATAAACATTAAAGAAAAATTTATAAGGAAATTTAGTTCTATCTGCTATTTCCTTCTGCCTTTGTTTCCCATATCACTACCGAGGGGTGATGGAGACTTAGTTCCTATAGGACTATGATCTTTACCAGTTAACCATTTTTTTTCCCTTTCCTTTGTTTTAGGGCAGCCAGGAGTGCCTGTGGACTATCACACATGTCCCACCTGGTTGGGGGTGGGGGGTGGGGGTGGGAGGTGGTGCTTGTGGCCTGTCAGCTTGCATTATGCTTCCTCATCATATATATATATATATATATATATATATATATATATATATATGTGTGTGTGTGTGTATATATATATGTGTGTGTGTATATATATATATATATATATATATATATATATATTAATTGAGGCACTGAGTTCAAATTCTAACATTCCCACTAATTTTCCAAGTAGCATGGGACAATTCATTCTATCGTTTAGAATCTTTCATCTGCAAACCATTAGTACATTTCTTGTCAAACCTAGCTGAGAAAGGGAAAACTTGATCCCATTCTATTTATATCTGTCCATCCAGCTCCTCTAAATTGCTGGGCTCTTTATTATTTTTCAAATCCTTCATCCGTCATCATGCTTCCTAACCAGGAACCAAGGCCATGTTTTCAAGCACTATTTAGTTTCATTCCATCCCATCCACGCCCCTCCCACCCCCACCCAATTCTAAGGAGCCTTTTTTTTCCATTCATTCCTTTGGTATGAACCATTGGAAACATATCCGCAAGCCATTTACAACCCTTCCCCACAACCCTCTCCCCCACCCCAGCCATGGCGTCTTCGCCACATAATTCTTTGGGAAAAAGAGGCTAAGTTGTTTACTAACTTCATAAAGCTCTTCTGTAAATAAACCAGTTTAAGTTTTGCTTGGGATCTGTTTTTTTTTTTTTATTCAGAGAGCTGAATCAATAGTATGTTTTGTGATTCTGCTTCAAGGGAGACACGGTTAAGGAGCTTAACAGAGACAGTATGGGCCATACAGCAGTCGCCCAGGCTCTGTAGATGTCGATTAACTCCCCAATGTTCCCTTTTAGACAGATGTTCCCTAGGAAACTTGCCAAAACACATGCATGTTCTGTTAGCAGCGAAGAAGTTAAATAGAAAGCCACGTCCTCCTTTTCCTGAATGCATGCTCGAAAATCAGAAACTATAATTAAATGCATATGTGGCATTTTTCACAATATGTTAGGTTGGTGGTTCTAATTATTATCATACGTACCATATTTGATCTGGTAGAACATGTGAAAATGTTTATATACTTCTACATTATGGTTTAACAACACATATAAACATTTAGGTACAAAAGGATTAGGAATTTTGTTAAAGGCATTGAATTACTGTCAAAAAGAGAGAAACTTTAGCAATTATCCTTGTATTTTTTGCAAACCTTTTGTCACAGAACAAACTGTTTCGGAAAGTAAAACTGTAAGGAGAACCCAAATTGAGGAAGTGAGACTGAAATGTGTCAAATAAACAGAATATATTTTCCAGGAGCCATCTTTCAGGGCTCTGCAAGGATCTGAGAATTTGGGGCCAGGGCAGGTCCTGAGCTCATCTATCTCCAGTTCCTCTCCTCTGGGGTGAAGACACAGGAGTCGACGGGGTGTGAATCACCCCGTGTCCCAGAACAGATGCCTA